>NW_024609846.1:182640385-182752885 GCF_016920785.2 Ixodes scapularis | reverse complement strand
CCGTAAAATTTTTAATTCACTATAAGTTCACAAAATTGTTTCCTCAAGACATTTGTACCTATATCTTTTTCTTTTCTTTTTTTTCTTTTTTTTTTATCGTTGGAGCAGATGCAACACGCCTATCAAACGCACATTCACGAGTGCAAACGGGGAAAAGTAATTCTATATAAGATTTTTTTTTTTATATTAAGGTTTGGTTTTGCACTGCCTCCATCAGCTCTAAATTTGCATGTGTCTCCCCAACGACTCTATTACTGCAAAAATAGTCCAAAAGCCGGGAGATGTCATGATTAAAATAAGAACACCGACTTCACATAACAAGAAAAACAACTTCATTATATGGACCTTCCCGATAAATAGGACTGCGTTGACCGAAGCTCTCTCATTCCTGTGTATGTACTGATGATGCCTCCCGCATGGGAGGAGAAACATTTAATGAAGTTGTTTTTCTTGTTATGTGAAGTCGCTGTTCTTATTTTAATCATGACTCTATTACTTCCATGGCCTTGAAATCTTTTCAGCCCAATATAACATATATCCGCAAAGAATAAAACAAAGACGCTTTCGCCTCCTCTTCTGCGAGAGAATGTAGCACGCCAACCATGTGACAAACCATGCAAAGGCTCTAGCGTATATTAATAGAGCTCAACGTCTGCTTCATAAACATCTGTCACGTCACGTCACGTCACGTCTAAACTCAGACTTTAACTTTGTTTAGACGTTGCCCTTTTCGTCTTCAACAGATCGGCTGCGTGAATGGAACTCTGAGGATAGCCCGAGCTGGATTCGATGTCCAAAACAAATATAGTGTTTATGAAGAAAAAAAGCAACAAAAAAAACACAAATCACTGAAGCAATTGTGAACAACAAATGTGACTGCGGCAAAGACTATAGTGTACGAATATGCACTATTTTTCTTGATATTATTGGCGCTCCCTTTTGAAAGGATGTTGTAGTGGTTACAGCCGGTTTGAGACAGCGCTTGCCACTCTTGGAGCTGCTCCAGCCGCAGAAGGATACTCAGCTCGCAGCACGCGGCTATGAAATATGCAGCCGCGTACTCAAGCCCGTAACTCTATCGATTATTTTGAGAATAAGGGAGAATGTTTCATGCGACACTAGTTCTATCGGCGCATAGTTCGCGCAAAAACAACTTAATCTTCGTTGTTGCCGAGGGCCGCTTTCTTTTCTTTTTTTTTTTCTCCGGCGAAAACAAGGGTAAAAAAAGCTTTTCGCGACACTGTTCCTGCAAACGGCTACAGAGCACAGATTGCTACCCAATGCAATGCAACTTTCAACCTTGAAGTTGTTAAAAATTCATCTCGATCGCTGGTGCACAGAATGCCGCTTCGTGGCTGCCCGGATCGCTCGTTCATCTGCCCGCCGGTGACCTACACGCGAAAGAAAAAGTAGGTATTTTTAATTGTTGCCAGTAGAGATTCGCCTACTAGAAACCTCACGGGCGGCGTAAATTGAAGATCCAATACCTTAACGGAAGATTTTTCTTTTTATAAAATAGTTTGGTTATCGGTTGAGTAAAGGTTATTGATTCGGTCTGCCGATTTCCAGCCAAATCAAAGGCTATCAAACACTCGGCGGGGTTCCCCTTTAACGAGGCGCAAATGGTGCAGTCGCACTCAAACGCAACTGTGTGAACAAGCCTTGAGCGTCCATGCAGGTTGAATATAAGGTAGAGAAGTCCCACAATGTGATCTAACTTACTTTTGAGTGACGTCAATCTTGCCTCAAAGTTCTCAAATTCTGCCCTGGTGATAAAAGGCCCCGTGGTCCCCGAGACACTCAGAGAGTACGCCCCATGCGTTGGAATTTCCGTGCCTTGGCTTCAGCGCAGGAGAGAGATGGCGCTCAAGAAAGGGGAGAACGTCGGTCATTGTGTGCCTGTGCGGCGCCGTCTCCCTTCGTTGGGGGAGGGAGAGGAACGGGTAAAAAGTGGATAGGGTAGGGGAAGCTTCAGTGCAGGGAAGTGAAGCAGAGACGTCAGCAGTGGGGGAGAATGAGCAACCGACTTCTTGAATGGCAGGGCAGGGCCTCCGGAGCCTTGTTGGTTCTGGGATTGCCTCTCATCGCCGCGCAGCGGCTGCGGTCGCGAACTAGATTGCTGCTGCCCTCTGACGGGAATCTTGCGTTTAGGGTAGTCAATAGAAACTTTTAGCAAACAGTTCTTGTGTGTCAAGTATCGCACTGCCGGAGCCTTTGAAGTATGCTTTTAAGCGCGCGCCCGGGTGATACCATGACCGCGGGGCGCGCGCTTAAAAGTATGCTTCTAACGAAAGCTTCGGTAGTGCGGTACACGGATCACGATAACGGTTTGCTAAAAGTCCTTACTACTCGTCACAACATGAGCACCACCCAAGTTAATAAATTTGGGTTGGGGCTTGCAGACTTCGGCGGAGTCGTGCTCGGGGCCGCAGTCGCTGACGGCTACGGGCAAACGTCCGCCTTGTAGCCGAGCTTGTGGAACTTGCGGAAGAAGAGAAGTCTAGGCCTGTACGAGGACATTTTGAAGGACTTACAGGCATAGTGGACTTATCTCTGAAGAGTCTGACTCTAAAAATGTAACAAGCATGGTTCTTTTGGACTCGCCGATAATCCTAGCTACCGAAATGTGTTGAATTCTGCACTCCCGCTCCTTTATCTGTGTCCCCGGAGTTTTTTCGTTATCGTATCACCTGAGGTTGATGACGTCCTTTATTTTGATGACCACGAAGTCATAACCGGTCAGGTCACAAAAACTTTCACGCAGCTGCACCCTCGCGGCCTCTTTCGCCCTCTCGTTCCCCGCGACACCTTTGTGCCCGGGGACTCACGAAAGCACAATGCTGGCACGCGGGCGAGATTCAACAACGATGCTCTTAATTTGCCTCACACCAGAATTTCTGCTGTTGCCCGGCCGCATTCTTGGAGGGCCTCTTGAGAATCTGAAGATGCATGCTTTAGTGACTGTTTCGGGAAGGTTACGACTGAACCGCTTCTTGGAAGATCTGATGTAGCGACGACGAGATGGTTCTTTAGTGGTAGAGCTGGATTTGGCATTGCTGCAATGTTTGCGAAGAGCTTATGTTTCTCGAGCTTGGTGAGAGTGATTCTGCCCGGTGGAGATCTGGGTAGGTAATTTTCCTGCCCAACGACAATCTCCTTGGCGATGTCACGCAGAATATTGATCTGTGCGACAACTTCAAGCTGTTCAACCGGGATGAACTTGAGTAAGCCTGTAAGGATTCTCCTTTTCTTTCTCTTCAACATGACCAGCGCTGCTTCTCGGGTCTTGGTCAGGCCCAGGTAATTCAGACCGTAGACGACATTGGACGCCAGAAAAGACCTAACGAGTATCTCGAGAAGCGCCTCCTGGGCACCTCACGCCTTGCGAGAGAGAGAAGGACCACCTAGAGCAACTAAATGAGCTGCGCTTAGAGTATCGGCACTTTGTTCCCGACACTGTTGTGGGCGCCGCCATTTTGGTTTGTATGCAGAGCAGACGCAACTGCCGATAGTCATGATTCAATAGTCCGGCTTCCTCAGCATTATATTCAAGGTTAGGAAGGTACTGTAATATTGCATTGCTCTGTCGTGAACTGCTTACACATTTGTGGAGGGTGAAAAGCGTTCTCTGTGATTTCAGATAAAGCTTCAGATAACTGGCAACCATGATTTTAAGACACAACATGGCCAAGTGTCGTTACTCTTAACCGTAGCTTATTTAGTGGCACTAGGACCAGCCTGTCAGGATGCAGCGATGGCGCTTCTGTCGACATTGAGATGCGTCGTCCGCTCGCGCCCCTCGCGATTCGGGTGCTTTCTTGCTCCGAAAGTAATTATCTCGTGCGATATGGGCAGTGTTGGTGGTAACGCGTTACAAGTAACGGCGTTACCGGTAAAACGTTACTTTGTTCGGTAACGTAGGAACGTACTTGTTACATTTTCAAAACAGTAATGGGTAACGTACTTACGTTACTTATTTCAAGTAACGGGCAACGTACTTACGTTACTCGTTACACCTTCCAAATACCTGAAAAAAGTACACTTAAATTTGTTTTGTGTTTATATACTTCGTTTTACCTAAAGTACAGACGCAGCCGTCGCAACGACCTGATGGGACCAATCAGACAGCGTCGAAAGAGCACCACCTTGGTGTTCGTCAAGTTTTTGTACGTGTTCTATCATCGCTAAACCAATCATAAACAGAAAAGCCCGATGATCTGCGCTTTTGACGCTGCTCTATTGGTCCCATTAGCTTGTAGTTTCGGTTGCGTCTAAACTTTGACTGCCTTTTCTCCAAGCAGAAAGACTCATTTTAGAAAAACCTCAACGCCCTTTGTCCAAAGTCAAAAATCGCAATCGGCAAAAAAAAAAACGCTGTTATCGATTTATAAATAAAAACTAACGCAAAAGTAACGTGCGGTACTTTTTATCGGTAACGGTAACGGGTTTCTTTTATTTTTAGGTAACGTGGGTTGGTAACGCGTTCCTTTATTTTCCATGTAACGAGTAACGTATTGTGTTACTTCTTTTCGTAAAGCCTACAAGACTGGATGTGCGCTCCTTGAAATACCTTTGAAAGTTGAACTGTGTGGATTTGGGACTTGAGGTTCACGTAACACGAGAATCAACCTGCCGACGCTATTGTCGCTGTCGTCGTCGTCGGGAACGGCGAAAAGGGAGGCTTTCTTTTTTTTTTTTTTTCTTTTTCGCAGTAACGTATTCCGTGGTGCATTCATGAACTGTTAGAACTCCGCCGCGAAGAACGGGCCGTACGCCATGTTTTGGCAAAACCAAACAGAAGATAACGATGTTTATTGAGATTGCCCAATGTGCGATGGCTGTAAAAGAAAAACGAAAATTGAGTTTCTTCACACCCCCCTCAATGACGTCAAGTCATTAGTAAATAGATTCCACGGGGTATAAAAGTTGAACGGGTCTCCTAATAATGGTACCATAAGAAAGACGCAGCATAGCAGCTCGTACGTGCCCATCTCGTCAAGTCAATGCTTCTACGACTTCTCTCTTCTTCCAAAGTTGTCGCGGTTGAAGATGTTGGTGGACCAACACTAGAGTTTCTTTCTTCAGGGCACTGGAGGAAGTCGGCACCGAGAAATGAGCAAGATCGCAGACTGGTCAAGTATTCCCACTTCCATCTACGCCAAAAATGATCTGCCATCCTTTGACGGTAACGCCACCGCCTGTTATATTGCCCTTCAAGGGGAGGCACAGGCTCTGCGCTGGAGCTGGTCGGAAGTGCAGTTAAACGCTTTCCCACCGGAAAATCGGAAGGGGTAAGTGGTTCCTTTTCGGTGCCTTCGGTGTAGACGTATGTCAGAGGTCTAGAGTTAATTAAAGACTCAATTTCAGTTAAGGTGGCCGTCAGTTTTACGAAGTTGCAGTAGCTGTTACCCAAAACTTTCTTGAGCGAGGACTTTACCGACCGGACCATCCTCTCCCAGAACCCACCCCACCAGGCAGCTCTCTCGATTATAAACTTCCACTGTATCTGCCGATCAGCGAAGTAGGCTTGTGTCTCCTCTCCACGCAACGTTGTCCACAGTTTCTTCAGGTACCTTGAAGCACGCTGAAACGTTTTTGCATTGTCAGAAAAGATGACTCGGCAAACACCTCCTCTTGACACAAATCGTCTGAAGGCCATCAGAAAATGGGGGGTGGACATGTCGGTCACTATACTCCGTTTCACCTTATGTTGTACCGCAGCGAAGGCTAGAAGCGCGAGCTCATAGCGTTGGCAGCTGTCCTTGGTGCACGAGAGCTTGTGCCGCCGAGATGTGCCATAGAGCAAAGAGCTCGAGCTTGTAGCCTTTCCTGCGGTACAACACAAGGTGAAACAGAGTATAGTTCGAGGTAAATGGCGCGGGTAACGGCACAGGTGAAAATGAGGATGTAAGACTTCTTGTTGTTGCCTTTTGTCCCTTGTGTTGAGCGATCCCGCGAAGTCCACACCAGTCACCTCGAAGGAAGCGGCTTGGGTTACTCTGTCTCGAGGGAGTGGAGCAACTGGCTCGGTGGCCGCTTGGCTGTTGACACCGGTAACCCCCCCTCCCCCCCCCCCCCCCCCAATCACACATTTCTTCAGCACCTTTTTTACAATCTGTCTTCCTCGAACGACCCAGAACTGTTCCCGTAGTTCTGTCAGTCTCAAGAAGTCGTCGATGCGTGGCATTGGTAAAAAGCTCGGTAAAATGATGATTTGATGGAAGAATGCATTGTCGCACATGTCAGCGTTACTCAGGCGTCCTCCGGCCCTCAGCACCCCGGCAAAAGCGCACACCCAGCTCGACGCGCGTGGAGCGAAAGCTTACGCTGCAGAACCCAGGGATCCTGGGTTCGAGCCCCACCCCTGCCCGTTTCTATCTGAATGAGCATCGTACCGGCGTGCGGTCGTGTATCACTACTACGTGGTGCACGTTAAAGACCCCAGGCTAGCGGTTGTACCGCACTGGCTAAATTGCTCATCTACAGCGTGTGACTCGTCGCAACTTTAATGGCTGACCAACTACACGCTGTATAAATATCCCCACAACCCCAATTATTAATTTGTTAACTGGGCTGGTTGCAAGGTGACGTCTGCCAGCTCAGCTATCTGTACTTGGACTCCTTGCACTACACTTAGGTAGAAGAAGATGATCGGAGCAAATCTCTGGTATCTCCAGAGCTTCTATACAGTGCTTCTTTTGACTGTACTGGCTCCTTAGCCAGACTCGTACCCTTCTGCGTTTTTCCTTGATGATGTTTCCTGCTCCTCCAAAAGGGCAGATATTAATGTCTCCGTCACCAACAACCTCGAGTCGCAGCATACGTGAAAGTTCTTCTATCACAAAGGTTCGTTGGCTTCCTCCATCAAAAAGGATCCGCGTGAGAGCTCTTTGCTGTTTCCCTTCTGCCCAGACCTGAGCTATTTGAAGTAGTAAAGAAGGTGTTTTATCGCTCTTCCTGCCAATCGAAGAGTGTAACTCTGCTGGGGTGTTCTAATTTTCCTTCCAGGATGGGTCACACATTTGAGTTATGTGCCTTCGCCCGCATGTTTCACACATGATTCTTTTGTTGCGACATTCTTTGGAGGTGTGTCCCTTGATCGAACACCGGAAACATTGTCCTGCTTCTCAAAATCTTCTCTTCTTCTCCTCCAGAGAAATTTATGTCTGACAATCTCGTGTAGCATGGTTCTTCGTGGCACAGAATGCGCACGGTTCAGTCTCCTTGGAGCGACTAGTTGAGGAAAGAGAAGCCGCTGATCCCTTGAGAGAACCTTTCCGCCTTCTGTTATCTTGGTATGGCTCATACTTCTCTGTATGGCTTCTCGCTGACGAACTTGTTGAGCCTCTTCACGGCTCTCCACTTCGAGCTTCAGAAAGCATTGTAGGCTTTCTATTTTTATACCGTCGTTTTCCTTGTCCGTAGGACGTCGACACTTGTGGTAGCCAATGACTAACTCTCCTGGCAGCATTCTCAGTTGTGCAGAGCAGAGCATAGCTTCGTAAGTGTCGCTCTTAACCCCGAGCGCGGTGAGAGCGGCCATATTACGTTGCAAGTGGTCATAGAGACGTCGCCGTCCGCTCACCTCGCTCGAGTGTCGTACTGCTGGCAAATCAAGTAGTTGGGAGAGGTCTTCTTGAATGAGAACGTCAGTCCGACCGAAGCGCTTCCTGAGAAGCTCAACGACGGTATCGTAGTTTTCTCCCGCTGCTTGAATGCCGGCTATCGCTGATGCTGCCTTTCCCGTAAGCGCCGACCGCAGGTACAAAAACTTCTCAGCGTTATAAAGGCTGTCGTTTTCATGTATGTCTTGCTTGTACTGTTCACAGAAGGGTTGCCAATCGGTAGCTGCACCGCCAAACCGTTGAAGCTCCAGTCTCAGCAGCTTCACCTTAGAGGTTGCAACGTGTCCGTCGCCGTCGTTGTGAATCCGCGTTGTACCTGCTTGGGGCCTCGCTCGTCAGAGTTCCTCTACCTCCTGTGCGATGGCGGCGATGTACGGGACGGTCTTGTCGTCATATTCAATCGTGCGGGCGTAGTTTTGCTCAACGTCTCCATCAGGTACCAGTGGTTCGATGGATGCGTTCACGTTGCTCGGCTGTATTCGCAACTCACTGAGCCTCACCGATAATACGTTGAGGCTTCGCTCGTCGGAGTGGCTTGCGATAGCTGCGTCGATGTCGGAGATCAGTCTCGTTACTTGAGACCTCAGAGCCGTCCGCTTCTGCTTTAGTCGTTCCATGGCGTCTCTGGGTCTCACGGCGTTGCTGGCGTTGCGGCGTCACTAGGCCTCGTTGAGCGATAACGTCGGTAGCGTCGTTCGAGCTCGCTCTCTTGCGGCGTCCCTTGACTCGCTTCGTTCCGGCGTCACTAGGCTTTGTTGAGTGATAATGTTGGTAGCGTCGCTGGAACCCGCTTTCTTGCGGCGTCCCTTGGTTCGTTGAGTGATAACGTCGGTAGCGTCGTTGGAGCTCGTTCTCTTGCGGCGTCCCTTGGAGCGTTTTCTTGGCGCGTTTCGTTGCAACGTCACTAGGACTCGTCGAGTGATAACGTCGGTACTGTCGTTGGGGCTCGTTCTCTTGCGGCGTCCCTTGGCTCGTTTTGTTGCGGGTGGATGCCCCGTCGTCATTCCGTCGTGACTATATCGTTGTCATCCCTGGTTTCTGCACCACAATGTTAAACCTTCGCCGCGAGGAACGAGCCGTACGCCATGTTTTGACAAAACTACTGGGTGAAACAAGGAGACAGTAGGCTCTTTAAATCGACCGGAAAATTCGGTTTCTTAACCTATCGCGCTACGACTTCGTGCAGCGTTGCCCACAGATGGTGCATTTTTTTTTTTTTTTTGTAAAATTTGCAAAGAGCGAACTTACCTGAGGAAAAAGTAAAGAAAGAAAAAGGCTTAGCTCCTATAGAAACTCAGCGACGCCACCGGTCTTCAAACAACACGGCGCCGTTTCGCACGGGACACAAGAGATGGCGTAACGAACGCCGCCAACGAACGAGCATACGGCGCCGAGAGCCAGCGTCTTTAGCAGACAATCTTTTCGACTCAAAAGCGACGTGCGTTCTGCAGGCGGCGACAGTCGCAGAAACAAAAACAGGCGCGGGAACAACGAGGAACTGCAGTTCCTTGTCTGCTAAATACGCCGGCTCTCGGCGCCGTATGCTCGTTCGTTGGCGGCGTTCGTTGCGCCATCTCTTGTGTCCCGTGCGAAACGGCGCCGTGTTGTTTGAAGACCGGTAGCTTCGCTGTGTTTCCATAGGAGCTAAGCCTTTTTCTTTCTTTACTTTTTCCTCAGGTAAGATCGCTCTTTGCAAATTTTACAAAAAAAAAATGCACCATCTGTGGGCAACGCTGCACAAAGTCGTAGCGCGATAGGTTAAGAAACCGAATTTTTCGGTCCATTTAAGGAGCCTACCGTCTCCTTGTTTCACCCTGTATGGTGCCTGGATCGCGTCTCCGACGGTGTGTTTAGCGTCCTATCCCGCCCATACATCAAAAGTGGTCCCAAAGTGGCAACAAATGACGTCACAAAAGCCGGAGAAGCCTGTTGCGACCCTGGCGGTTGGCCGTAGAAGTCCTGGCGAAAAGCATGAGCGAACGCGAGTGTCGCTCTGGTCACGGCGTCTCAGGCGTTCCAACTTCCTGCTGCAGTAGCTTCCGTGGACAGTCGAAGTGAAGAGCGACCTGCAGCAGAATAGGCGTCTGCCAAATACACCGCAGCTGCTGGAGCACCGAAAGGATCGCGACCGGCGACAGCATGACACTTCTATGACATCATCAGGCGGAAATCGAGGGACCGCTTTTTTCGCCGCGGCAAACACACCAGTCGGAGGCGCGTTCCAGGCACCATAAAGGCCTGTTCACACATGCAGCGGAGCGCTGCAAGCATAGCGCTAACCTCGCGCTAAGCGCGTGCTGACGGGAGCGTTTACCAGCTTTGTATCGCACCGTCAAAACTGTTGCTCATGGCAGACGATAAGTAGCTGAAGACACGTGAGCAGCGCTACTGAGGAAGACGAAGCTACCCAAGCTACCAGACGTGTTTTTCTAAGCTCCGCTAAGTCTTCGGTAAACCTTAAGGTTTAATCACTTTGACGGACGGGTCCGAGCCACTTGCTTCGGGCCTTCGCTCCAGGGCCAGGAACGAAGACCACGGTGAGGACCTGTAAGTCGGACAAGATGAAAGACATCTTTCTAAGCCCCCGAGGAATACCTTAGGCCTTAGTGGAACACAATCGGGAGACACCAACGAGACGACTCTCCGTTTACGTGGCGGACTTCGTGGCGCCGCCAAGTGCTGCGAGCAGCCACCCAAGGCAGCAGATCGGCAGAAATGACCCAAGCAAGTAACTTCGGTCCGAGTGGATTCAACACAGAACAATACAAAATAGTCAGCGCGACGGGCGAAACGTTTTACAATTGGGATACGTTACTGAATGACTTTGGAGCCCAAGTTAAGGCTTCGGTGGAATCTCAGATGAAGGCGCAAATGGAAGCACAACAAGCTCAGTTTCAAGCTCGGATTGAGTTACAACTGAAAGCCCAGGAAACTCAGCTTAGAACGCAGTTCGAAAAAGAAATGAGGGAACGACTCGACCCACACAAGACAGACAGAAAAAGGCCAAGGACGGAGGAACTCCAGCACGTAGACGAAACAGTGGCCCTAACAGAGCCACCCATGGAGCCGGACAACGAACAAGACGAAGAAAAGGAAGGACAATGGATAGAGGCCCGCCGCGGGAACAACGCGGGCGTGCGCAAGGTCAGACTCGAGAACGACAAGCCTAACACGAAGCTGGACATAGATCACCGAACTTTCAACCAGACCATGAAGAAAGCGGGAATCTCGCTTGAAAACGGAGCAAGAGTAAGGATTGACCCGAGAACCAACGACTACATTGTCACCACAAAGAACGAGGTGGAATATGAAAGGCTTTGTAACCTGAAGAAGTTTACGAATGAAAGAGGCGAAAGCACGGAAATCAAAGTGATACCAGGCCTCGCAAGCAACCACTCGAGAGGGGTCATATACCTGAGAAACCCGGGGAACGATATGGAAGCCCTCTGCGAATAAATCATATGCAAGACGCATCAGGTCATTTCAGCGACCATAATTGGCAAGAAAAGAGCAACAGTCCTATTAACGTTTGAAGGGAAGGAACCACCAAAGAAGCTAGCGGTTGGACTTATAATTCAAAAGGTCTTCCCATACACGCCAAGGCCGGTAGTCTGCTACCGTTGCCATAGAATCGGCCACAAGGCCGAAACATGCACAAGCAAGGTAGAAGTATGTAAGACGTGCGGAAAACCCCACCCAAACGGGCTAGACGCGCCATGTGGAGGGGATCCCACATGCGTGAACTGCAAGGGGAGACACCTGGCGCTCAGCAGGGATTGCCCGATGAAAGTCCCGCGAAGGACGGCAAACCCACCTACATGCAAAACACTGAACAGAAAGGAAAAAGCGCAACTCCCACGGAAACGGCAAAACCAGCGAACAGTGCTGAAAAGAAAACATACGCAGCTGCAGCAAGAAAGAAACCTGTTGGGGAAATCAAAGACCCTCTCATAGCATTATTGCGGCAACTCACCAAGCTTCTCTCAGACGAATATGGAACCTGAGCTAAGAGACATAGCCCCAAAAAGAATGTATTGGATACTACAATGGAACTGCAGAGAAATTAAAGGTAAAATTAACGAACTCAAAACCAGAATAGAAACATGGGGAGACAAGAGCCCCGACATTCTTCTCCTGCAAGAAACGAGGCATGCTAACCTGAAGGTCGGGGGCTACAACACATATCTGAACAGGACGGTAACCACCAACACGAGCAAGCAGGAAAAAGAGGGGGTCGCCGTACTACTAATCAAGGAGACACACCCTCAAAGCCAAATTAACACGGATTTTACTTGCAATGAGGACGAAGAATTGGTAGGAGCCACAACCACAATCGGTAAAAAAACCTACTCTTTCTTCTCCTTTTACCAGAAGCCGGGGAAAGGAGATGAACACTACAGATGGATTAAACGGATACAGAACATAACCCAGCATAAGAGCATTGTTGGGGGAGACTTCAATGCAGAACACAGCGTATGGGGAAACCAAGACAACAGAAAAGGGATGAACCTGCTTCACCAAATGCACGAGAACTCCTTCGAATGCCTCAACAAGCCAGGAGGAAACACACGATTAGGGAACAAGAACCAGAAGGACACAACCCCGGACAGCTCATGATCGAGGGGAGTACCCGAAGTCGACTGGGAGGCCCACGACGATACATGGGGTAGCGACCATGTTCCGATAATCATCACTCTTGACAGAAAGACCAGAGAGAAACGAACGGCCCGGGTCACCAATTGGGACAAGTTCAGAGAGATCTTGAAGAAGAAGATTCAAGTAGAAGGCCCAACAGATATAGAGAAACACATAAAGAAAGCCGCACAAGAAGCCACCACGACAACAAAGGTGGACGCAGACGCCCCTAACCCGGACCACCATTTGACAAATCTCCAAGAAGCGAGACACAAGGCACTGCTGAAGTACAGAAGGAAGAAGACAGACACCAGCAGGAGAATAGTCCTTAACAGAGCCACACAAGAGGTGACGGCTTACACAAGAAAACTGAGAAAGCAGACATGGATACAGCACTGCGAAGGGTTTAACGACCGCACCCGCGTCAAGAAGCTCTGGAACACATATAGAGCCATGCTGGGGAAGAAAAAGGAAAAGAACACGGGTCGCAACCTCGCACTGAAACTAAACATGTCGGAAGAAGAGCTGGCGCAAAAGCTCGGAGAGACCTTCTTCCCTCAACCCGACGACTGGACACCTCTTCTAATAGAACACACGGAAGAAAGAAAAGAACAAGACGTCAAGTTCAGTATAGAAGAGCTAAACTACGCCATCAGTAGGGCGAAAAAGGGCACTGCACCCGGGGAGGATGGCGTTACGCCTGCCATGTTGAAGAACCTACCGGATGAGGGAAAACATGCTCTCCTTGACCACTACAACAGGATATGGGAAGAACACACTCTACCACAGGGTTGGAAGCATTCAACGGTCATCCCAATTCCAAAACCAAACAAGCCCAAAGATAAGATGGCGAATCTTAGACCAATCTCGCTAACTTCGAACATATGTAAGACTATGGAAAGAATGGTTCTGGAAAGAATAAACTGGACACTAGAAAGCAGAAACAGCCTACACCCGATGCAGACAGGGTTCAGAAAAGGGTTGTGCACACAAGATAGCCTAGCAATGCTTCACTACGACCTGACAAGCAGAAAGGTTACCAAAGTACCAAAATTCTTAGTGGCCGTCGACATCAGGAAAGCGTTCGACTCAATCCCACACAAATCTGTCATAGCCAGCGCGAAAGAAAATGGAATCGAAGGCAACATGCTCCGCTTCATTCAAGATTTCCTCGAAGAACGCACATATAAAGTTAAGGTAGGGGAAACAGAGGGACTGATTCAATACAATAGGATAGGAGTCCCCCAAGGAGCAATACTCTCTCCGACCCTATTCAACATAACGATGACTGCACTGGCAAAAAAACTAGAAAAGATCCCAAACTTATCATTCACAATTTACGCAGACGATGTAACAATATGGACCAAGGGAGGGCAGACTGGAAAACAAATCAAGGCGATTAAAGAGGCACTGAGAGCAATAGACGACTTCGCAGAAGAAGTCGGGCTACAAGTTGCTCCAGAGAAGACAGCCTTGGTCATCATCGCGACACCAGAAGGAAGGAAGGCAACAGCAAGCAAACGCAAGTTCACCTCCGCAGGAAGACAGCTAGAACCAACCAGCTCGACAAAAATCCTCGGCATGAACATCAGCCAAGACGGAAAAGCGAAGGAGTGGCTAGAAGGTCTACGAAAAAGCTGGACACATATCCTTGGAATCATCAGAAGAACGGCTACAAAATCATGGGGTGCCAACGAAAATACACTAAGAACGTTAATACATGCCTTCTTAGTGTCTAAGGCAATCTACGGGTACAACTACGCCACACTCACTAAGACACAACAGGAGAAAATCAAATGCCTGATGAGGAAAGCCCAAAGAGTCGTAACGGGCCTCCCGAACCACGCAAGGTTAGAAGAGGTCAGGAAATGGGCGCTCCTCAACGACATCGAGGACATTGCCAAGGAAGGCGCTGTTTCGCAAATAATAAGGCTTCACGGAACAAAAGCAGGGAGGGTCATCCTAACCAAGCTTAGAAAAATCAACCTGCAGATGGAGGAGCCCGAGGAACCCCTACCACCGTGGGAAACCTCTCTGCCACAAGAAGGAAAACCGCCGCCCAACGCAGGGAGGGAAACAGCAAGCACGAGGCACCAAAATAGAATTCAAGCGCTTAAGGACCACAACAAGGAAGTGATATACACTGACGCAACTGTTACAAGGGAGAACCGTGCAGCCTGTGCCTGGTATAACATCACCACGGAGAAAACAGGCAGAGCAATTCTGCCTGAAAAGACAACCGTCAGAGACGCAGAGATAGAAGCGATAGCCAAGACAATTAAGGACCATCAAGGCAACACCGGAAGAAAATATTACATTTTCTCGGACTCGAGGGAAGCCATCCAGGAGTACAGGAGCCCAGCCACACCACTGAAAACGGTGCAAGAAACAAGTAAATACATCGATGAAGCCAAGAAAGCTGGCACGAGCTTTACGCTTGAGTGGGTCCCAGGGCATGCGGGGATCCAGGGCCACGACAGGGCGGGGCTGGAAGCGAAGGCGGCGCTCATACACCATTATAGCACCCTTAGTCAACTTCCCGCGGTAGACTCCATCGATTCCACGGACCCCTACGATTACCCACCAGACATCGCAAAACAAGTAAATAAGGAAAAAAGGGAAAAAAGGCTGGAAGCTCTAAGGCCAATACCCCCCGCCCTTCCTTTCTTCTTTCAAACGTCTTTATTTACAGACCAAATGAATGAGCGCCCTATGCGCTCTGCTGTATGGTCTTTTATCTCGTCGTCTTATGTGGCCCTGGTGTTACCAGGGGCAGAGAGACGTCGGGCGGCGGCGATGATTGGCTCGTATTGCTCGAGCAGCCTGGAGCCGAGTGGGGGCGCCTGCGGGTCCTCTAAATATCGGAGGATCGCCTGGAATGCCGCCAGGACACGACCAGGGTCAGGAGCGGATGGGGGGTTGAGCCACTCAGTAAGAGTGGAGGGGGGAGGTGAGAGGGTTGAGAGCGCGCGAACGCGGGCTCTTGAGTGGAGCGGGCAGTCCCACAAAAGATGGGGGAGACTAGCAGGAATGTGGCAGTGGGTACACTGAGGGTTGATGTGGATCTGGGGATACATCTTTGCAAGCAGGGAGGGAGCGAGGAGCGCTCCTGACCTGGCTTGCTGTAGAAGGGAGGTCTCGTGGCGAGTGAGAGGAAGGTGGGAAAGAGAGGGGAAGTAAAGGGGGTTAGCCTGAGTAAGGTAATGACGCCATCGGCTGGCGTGCTCCTGCCGGGCTTCGTGTGAATCGTGAAAGGAGCCAGGTGTGAGCTCCGGTGGCGTAGGAAAAGTAGGGGCCCCGGCTCGCGCGGAGAGAAGTTTAGCGCGCGCAAGTCGGTGAGCCCTTTCATTGCCGGGAATGCCGCTGTGGGCGGGCACCCAGTCGATGAGGGGATGGTGGCCGGCTGTCCGGATAGAAATTGCTGCGCGATGAATCTGAATAGCGATGACAGATGATGGAGATGAGTGGCGGAGAGCACGGATGGCTTCTTGAGAATCTGTATATATTACGATTCTGGAGGAGGGTACCAGGGTTAAAGTGTTAACGGAGGTTAAGCAGTGCAGTATAGCACAAAGTTCAGCGTGACTAGAGGAGCAGGGGGTCATGAAAACTTGTGTACCGCGTCGATGACCGTCGACATCGCACCATGCCGTGCTGAAGATTGGAGTGGAGTTATTGTCCACAGCCGCGTCCGCGTAGAAAACTAGAGCCGATGAAGAGCGAACAAGGAGAGAGTGGAGATGTCGGCGAACAAAGTCGCTGCGGCGGGCTTGCGCTTTTTCACCCATGTTCCGAGGGAGGGGACGGGGTGCTGTGAGAGGGCAGAGCTCCCATGGCGGGGGTGGGGTGGGTAAAGGTAGGAGGTGGTCGATGTTGTAACCTAGCTTACGCAGTGTGAAGCGCCCCGCTACAGTGGCTCGGAGTCGAGTTTCTTGAGTTGCGATCTGGGTGGAGGCCAGGTCGTCAAGGCTGTTCATCTGGCTGCAGCTGGTGAGCGCATCGATTCGTGTGTATCTCGGAAGGCCGGTGACAATTCGTTGCAGTTCCCGATTAATTATTTCGAGCCTCAGTTTTTGGGTGCGGGTAAGGTGGTAGTACGGATAGCCGTACATAATGCGGGACACCACGAAGGCCCTAGCAAAGATACGGAGATCATGTTCGTGCACCCCGCGGGAGCGGTGGGCTACCCTGCATAACAGGTGGTTCAGCTGTTTCGAGGTGCTGATGGTACGCTGAAACCAAGTCGCCGCCCGGCTGTCTTGGTCGAGGTGAAAACCAAGAATCCGGATGCTCGTGCGGCGTGAGATGGGAGTACCTGCGAGCGTGAGCTGAATGCACTGTTTTTCTGCTTTTGCTGGTGTGCGACGACCGCCATGAATAACGACGAACTCCGTCTTGTCGGGAGCGGGAGCGAGGCCAACAGACTGGATGTAGTCGTGAATGATGTCGAGCCCAGCTTGAATGGCATCCTGTTGGTAACCGGGTGAGCCAGAGTGGGTCCACAACGTAATATCGTCGGCGTAGATTGCATGTTCGAGGTCAGGCACCTCACTAAGGCGGGAAGGAAGGCCAGCAAGGACGATATTGAAAAGTAACGGAGAAAGAACGGACCCTTGTGGAACGCCCACTCGGTTTGTATGAGTGATTCCGTGGGATGAGCCGACGTGAACAGTGAAAGTGCGATCTTCGAGGAACGCCGCGATGAAGTTGTATGCCCGACCGGTGATGCCTAGCTGTTGTGCCATTGAGAGGACGGAGGAGTGCGGGACGCTGTCAAACGCCTTGCGCACGTCGACCCCTGCCACAATACGAAGATGCGGTGATGATGTAGATAGCGTATCGTGCTGGAGGCGGCTCATGACGTCCTGAGTGGAGAGTCCAGGGCGGAACCAGTATTGCGATGGGCTGAGCAGCTGGTTGGACTCAAGCCACCACTGCAGACGGGCGTTCAGCATGCTCTCAACTGTTTTGCAGAGACATGATGTGAGGGATACTGGGCGTAGCTTTGTGAGAGACGTAGGTGGTTTGCCGGGCTTCGGAATAGGACATACCGTCGAGTGACGCCACTCGGAAGGGACGCACCCAGAATCCCACACCAGGTTGATCTCCGTCAGTACGGTCTCTTTTAGGGCGGTGGGAAGGTTGCGAAGTTGCCCGACGGTGATGTTGTCAGGACCTGGTGCACTGTGTGTGTTTGCCCTATCCAGGGCGGCCTCAAGTTCGTGGAGGGTGAACGGGGAATCCAAGCCGATGGGCTCGGGAACAGGGTGAATACGAGTGTAGCACCCAGGGTCATGCCGACATGGTTGTGGAAAAAAGACATCAGACGCTCTTTCCGCTAGCTCCTCGAAAGAAACACCTTTGCGGAGGGCAACGGCAGCGGCAGGTTGTCTAGGTTTGCGGTCTCCAAGGAGAAAGCGCAGAAGCCTCCATACTTTGGAGAGATTGGTATTACCGGAAACGGAGCTGCACATGGAGGTCCAGCGGTCAGAAGCCAGTTCCGATGTGTATCTCGAGATGGTGTCTTGCACCTGGCGCAAAACCCTGAGGAGCCGACGTGGTCTACCAGATCGGCGGTAGCGAGCCAACAGGCGTATGCGGCGGTTCTAAAGGGTGAGTAAATGTGCATCAGGTGCCGGAGCGTCCCCGGGAACGGTTAGGCGTTTGGTGGCGGCCTTGTGGGCCCCCGCCCTTCCAAATATGAGACTCAGCAGATGGCAAAGAGTATGTCTGAGAAGAATCATCTCGGAAGCTGCAAACACGCCTGAAACTCTCCACAGGAAAGGCATTATTAAATCTAGTGAATGCACATCCTGTGGGTTTACTGGACCAGCAGGACTAGAAAACCTCATTTGGGACTGCCCAACATGGGAGAGGGCAAGAGCAAGGCACATCAAGCAAAACAAAATCAAGGACTTTAGGGACTGGTGCCAACCAGTCTTTAACTTTGAAGAGAGCGATCGCAATAGAGGTCTAGTCAAGAGCCTACTAGACTTCATTGCGACGACAGGAATCAGAAAGTTCCTCTGACCTAGTTACCCCTTAATTTCCCTTTCCTGGAAGGCTATCGGCTTCAGCCACGTGACTTTCTTTCTAATAAAAACGATTTTTCTATCTATCTAGCAGCGCTACTACACAGAGTATGGTTCACATTAGGGTGCCTTCATGTGCGCTTTGCTTAGGGTGGTGGCATCTCGCCATTTTGTCACACATGTTTATTTTTATTTTTTGTTCAGAAGCGCGTGACAGAGAGTGTCCCTGCACGCGCTTGTAGCGCTGACTGTGCCATGGCGACATTTTGTTTTCGTCGATTTCTTTGTATTTTGCCAGTGAGCGCGTGCTGTCGGCATCTGGTACTACAAAGGGTGGCATCACCCTAAACAGAGGGACATTGAGGCACCCTAGTTCACATTATAAACGTTTCAATCACTCAATCAGTGCTACTACACTGTACTAGAATAATTGGGTAATGTTGAGACCGGAGGGGCTCGCCTGAAGCGCGTGGTATTGATCGCGACAGGTGTCGACACCGGCGCGTTATCTAGAAGGTGTGCGCATGTGCGGCCGCACGCGCGAAAATATGAATCTTTGGTGGCCGCTTTGGTGGAGTGCACATAGGATTTCTGATACAGCTACGACCTGCCAGCGGTCGTACCGCGGCATCAATTACGCTGCGGCACGATTGTTAGCAACATGATGCTTCAATGTATTGGAGGTTACAAGCTACCATACCCTTCCTTTACATAAAAACAATTGCGACTTTAAAGAAGCGGATTGCAAATTGTTTCAGCGTAGAATTAGCTGCGACTTTCGGTTTGTCGGATGGTGAGCATTTTAAATGAATTGCCCATTTTCCTTGGTCGCAAGGGCCGAACATTAGATATCTGAAAGGGATATCTAAAACTCGGAAGCAGTTTTTTTTTTTTTTCTATCATATTTTATAATGGAACGAAACGGCACATACTGAAGTCCGAGATTGTTTTATTGTATATTCGGCTGGTCGTTTTTCGGCCTCTTGGAGCGCACTGAAAATCTGGTGTGCGTTCGGCTGGTCGATGCCAGGCGCTCCAATCAAATTCGCCGGGTTCTTTCGGAGCGCTCTCGAAGCTCCGACTCTCGCCGGCCTTCGAATCGGAGCAGTATGAAGCGCTCTGACTTGGAAGTGGGAGCGCGCGAGAGATCTGGCTGCCGACCGGTCACGTGACTCCAGCCATTCCGCCATTTTGCTTTTGTGTCGGAAGCGGACGGCGAGAACGCAGCTACTCCGCAAAAAGAGGGCTGCGAAAAACAGCCGTCAGTCTCGACGCCGTCACCGTTGTGTTGTGCTCCCCGAATTGAGGTGAAATGTCGTTGAAACGAATACGTTTAATGTTAGTGGTGGCACCGCCAGTGCTGCTGGCGAAGCTAACAGAGAGCGACAACACCAGCAGCTCGGACTACGACGACGAGGACCGTGTTTGCGAAGCGAAGCTTGCCGAGTTCTTTGACGCACCTTGTACCTAACGTTGTCTTGTACCAACGTTGCCTTGTACCAAGGTTGCCTTGTACGGTGCCCAAGGTCAAGGCCTATGTTTTTATAGTGCGAACCTACTCGGACAAAGCGGTAAGTACAAAAGTACGAGAGTTTTCAAGCTGTCTCAGTCAAGTTGTCTCTTTTTGATAGTTTCGCAGGAACTTCCGCTTGGCACGGCTGACTTGCGATGACCTTATCAGCGTCCGCGTTGCAATTGCCATTTTTCAAGGATTTACGGATGGATGGATCACTGAATACTGCTCAACCCTTTGAATCCAAAGAGCAAAAGCTCCGCTAGAGGGCGGCTCGCGCCGTCCTGTAGTGGCGCACGCGACCCTCTATCCGCTCGGCTTGCCGCTCTGAAAAGTTGAAGAGCGTTCGGTGGGCGCGCCGATTCTCTCGCTCCGATGCGGAGGCGCTCCGGGATCTGGTAGCTACGACTCGGATGGTTGGAGTGCTCGAAAGTGACCAGGCAAATATACCAATAGTATGTTTTTAATACCAGGTTAACTTCTCTGTCTTTTTTTCTGCCCGTCCTCTTTTTCTTGACCTTAGTAGAACACTGTAATCTTAGTCAGCTCGCTTCACTTGTCATTCACTCTTGTGTTCATTTATGTGACGAACCACCCAAGCGACGGTAGCAAAGGGGTGAAAATCTTTCATTTCTTCATGGCTGCCACGACCTTCCGAGGGCCACCCGACGTTCACTTGTAAGAAGCGGCTTATAAGCCGTGACAATTTTTATCACGCGTTTTAACACTGAACTTAAGTCCAAAAACTGAGACAACGTGGGCTGAACAAGTAATGCTTTATAAGGTTCAAAGAAAACAAGCAACTATTTCACATCATTTTGAGCAGAAAACATGAGCACACGTAGATCAGGCAAGGAAAAAGTTGTAATATTTTACAGCACGGCATTGAAATAATGGTTGCAATGTGCAGCGCATACATGGTTACAATATGCAGCGCATTATCCTTTTGAGGGTAAACCATCTTAAACCTACACGCTCATAACAATACATTTAACCGACAGCTGCTTTCTGACAACTAGGTAAGTCTCGCCTGAGCTGGGTATTCGCAGGGAAAGACCCATGGTTCCACAGGGGGCGTATCTGGTTCCCGCAGACATACAGGGTGTTTCTGTTTTATTCTTTACATAAATTTACAAATTTTACAAGAAAAGGATGTGGCAGATATGTGGATGCCGTCTTTCGTTATATCTGTAGTGCTCGCTGGACAATAAATAGGTGAATAACCGTTTGCAATGTTTAATAATCAACCAAAATCTGTTAGTTAACTTGTTTATTAACGGCTTAATTGGCCACGGTGCAATTGCAGTTTTAAAAGGAGTCATTATTAAAGGCAAACACAATTTCGAAAATTCGCGAAAAGGCAACAAGGTTCGCGGAATTTATCGCAAAGGTTTGCCTTTCTTCGCTTGATTCGGAAGCCGCGTTATGAAAATAATACGTAGAACAGTGACTTAGTCGTCTTGATGTGTGGCGCCGGCGAGTCCACCGAAGACACGCTGTCGAGTTAGTGACGAGGGGACAGAAACAACTGTGTCACTCTTCTACGCATCAATATCAGCACAATCTCATTCGCGCTTTCAGTGCGCGGTTTTTTTTAATTAAGCGAAGAAATGCAAAATTTTAGCGATGAATATCTCAAAGCTCGTTGTTTGTTCACGAACTTTCTAAATTGGGTGTGCCTTTAATAATGGTTCCCTTTAAAGCCTCAATTGCAACATTTCCCATTAAACCGTTCATTAACCCTTTGCCTACCGCAAAAATTAAAAAAGAAAAAATCGAAAATACCGATTTTTTTGTGTGTCCTATTGGCAACGTGCGCGATCAAAATCGTAGCTGTGGTTGACCTTCTACGATTGGCTGAATGGTGACTATGACGTCAGCAAAGGTTTTCTCATCGACGGAAATAAGAGGAATGTAAGAACTTCAATTTTGACGGTGTTGGCAGTGTTGCTTTGAGAGCGCTATGATTTCAGACTTCCACCATGCTCATTACAAACACCATCGAACTTGTTCTTCACAAGGCAATTACGTCACGAAAGGTAGCCAAACGAGGGCGCCACCGAAACATCTCGCCGCTAATAGGGAGTATTCACTGGCGGCCATAGCTGTGTGCGCGACTGCTGAGCGCGTGCTGCCGGCGAGCTTCCGCAGTTCTTTCGCCACGTGCATTCCGCACCATCAAGATTGCCGGTCTTATAAGCCTATCAATATGAGCTCGTTCTAAGCATGCGCTCTAAAACGTCGCCCTCAAATATGGCGTCCAGTGAATACCCTCTATACTCTGTTTCACCTTGTGTCGTAACGCAGGAAAGGCTACAAGCGTGAGCTCTTTGCTCTAGGGCACATCTCGGCGACACAAGCTCCTGTGCACCAAGGGCAGCTGCCAACGCTATAAGCTTGCGCTTCTAGCCTTCGCTGCGGTACAACATAAGGTGAAACGGAGTGTATAAAACCGTGGTACCGACACGTGCTCCGCTCAAAGTGAAAAAAAAAGGCGGGCTGCGCGATTTCTTCCGGTTAATTCGACTACAGCGCCGCCACGAACTGTCAATACACGCGCCCTCACGAGCTCCCGTTGCCGAGCCGCTCCGGTCCCAACACTACCCAAGTATTCTAGTACACTGTAGCGCTATGTTTATTGGGACTGCGTAAGGTGCGATGGATGTACAAGAAAAACGAATTTTGAGCTTTTTCGTGAACAAAGCAGTGTTTTTGCCGTTCTGCTATTGCGGTAGTCTGGACGAATCGGGCAATCTTTTCAGAAAAGGCAACACTTGTGACGCGCTTTCCGATTTTTACCCAAATCCTCCGGAAAGTGCTAAAATACACCTGAGTTCCTCATTGCATTATTTTCGGCAAGTGCACAGCTTTCTCCTAGTAGCCTTTTTTGCTCGCTCGTCCTTGGTTTCACCAATTCCAGGCCGTTTAAGCTTTTGATGCGGAGACGGTCCCGCTAGGCCTGGTGCCACCACAGCAACGCGGAGCCAAAATGGCCCCAGCCGACACCGTCGTTTTGCAACTCGCCAATACCTCTGCGTCTATCCCGAGCCAGAACATGAACCCCCCCCCCCCCCTCTAAATGGAGACAACCTAGGTGGGAATTGAATCACCACTGGAAAGCTCCACAAATCTCGTCTTCCGGCACACCCAAACCCCGAACTTCTCGCAGTTATAATGCATTTCCCAATCCTTCACGCTGGCACAGCTGCGCGGCCTCTTGACATTCTGTCGGCGTTCTTGCAAGCCGCCCAACTCCCTACTCATCCATGTACCGACGTGTCGCTTCACGTCCATCATAATAACCGTCTCGCCGCCCTCCGCAGCCATCACGAAGCGATCGTCTACTGGCTACTTCGCATCACCAGCATCACCTTACAAAACATTACTCTCCCCATTAACTTTTACCTAGCTGGGCCAATTAACTCCTGCCGGAGAGTTATACATGGAATAGACTCCCGGAAGCCACCCCCGACGAGATCACCAAAGATCTAGACTAGAGTCTTATCCGGCTGGCATCCTTCACGCAAGGCGAATGTGAAAAACAGATTCAGCCCTCATCACCTTCATCGGAATCCATGTCCCTTACACAATGTACTACGGCCGCCTCCGATTTCGCTGTTGTCTCCACAAACCTCGAACTATCGTTGCACCAGCTGTCGTGAGTACGGGCACCGTACGTTGGCCTGTCCGGGCCACCAGCGACTCTGCCCTACATGTTCCTCCACCCTTGCTCACCCAGACGGACCTCATTTCTGCACACCCTGGTGTCTATACTGCCAGGGTCACTAATCCCAGTCGCCGAAATTTGCCTCATCCGAAAACAGCGCGATGACGCCTCTGCTGGAGCAGCTATCCGCCAGCGCCTCCGACACCGACGACAAGTGGCCCGCTCCTCGGTATCACCACCACTCCTAACGCGTCAGGTAATCCCCGACCGGCCGGTCCGCCGCCCTATCCCAACCTCCTTCACACTGCCCGTTACAGTCACTTAGGGCGATCAATGAACCCCGGCTCACCAACAATCCGCGGGACTGCAGGCTGCCACCACACCATCATCAGCTTCTACTGTCCCAGCTTCTCTTCAACCAGCTATCGACACGACAAAGGCGAGCCAGCCGCGAACTGCCGTCCCAGCCCCATCCTCTCTCGCCCTCTCTCAATGACTTGATCGACTGAACAGTGTTGTGGCAGAGCTGGTCAAGCGCGTCGACACACTCGCCACAGTCGTTGATGCCCAACAAGCAATTCCAAGGCGCCTCGACTCCCAGGACAAACAGATGGCCCATCTCGAGGAACTAATCAGGCTACCCTCCTCATCTCACCCAACCCTCATTCCTAACTAGGACCATGACAACCACACTGGCCACTACGAACTGGAATCGCATCTGCGACTCAATTCACAGCACCTTGCACACCAAATCGCACTGGTATCTACTTTGTCCACTTCTTGGCTCACAACTTAAACGCTCTTCAAAAACATAAGTTCCTCCGTGGTCCTGGCTCTCTATTACAACACGTCACCGAACTGTACACACCTCCTCCGCTTCTTTCCCTCTATCTACCCCGAGTACTCAGGTTTCCCCAATTCATATCTAGATACACTCTTCACACTCCCCGATCTGGAGCTCGTTCTGGCCCAGAGTAAAGCCGGGACAAGCCCAGGCGCGGATCAGATCACCAACACTATAGACGATATGCTCAAAAATCTTTTAGACACAAAGAATCCCCTCTTGCTCAAATTAATTCTTACTAAGAAGCTGGTACCCTCCCAACTGAATGAACTTCCTCCGTTATCTCCCTTTTTCCGGAGCCTGGCAAATCAGCTACCATTGCAATCCCTTACCTCTTGTGTTGGAAAGACCATGGAATATAGGACGCTGCCTCAATGATATTCTCGATCAAATTAATTTCCTTCCACACAACCAGATCGGTTTCCACCCTCATATGTTCACCCAAAACCTCTTTCTTCTACTGTCGAGACCGGTTATAACGAAGTCAAGGGGAATCGGAAATTACTTCGGTATATCCGCTATTTCGTTATTACCGACTTCAGTTTTAACGAAGTTCAAAAGGAAGTGGGAAATTGTAATTGCTTCGCTGTAGCCGCTATCTTGTTATAACCGACTTCATTATAACCGGTCTTGACAGTACTGCAAGAAAACTTCCTATCCCCTACATGCAGACAGGTTTATGCACTTCGTCATAGTTCATGTCCGCAAGGCCTTCGAAACCCTGCTACCCCATGCAATTCTCGCCCCCTCCACGAGACGGGCTCACGAGAAATACTGTGGTTCCCATCTGTACTCTTATATCTTTGCATTTTTCCCTTCTCGACGGGCGCTATTTCGGCTTGGCGACAACCTTTCCCCTCTATCACCCTCACCCGCGGCACCCCCCAAGGTGCCGTACTCCCCAGCTCTTTTTAACATCGGTATGGCTCCACTTTCGCGAACCCTCTCCACGAACCCACACTTTCACTCCCTCTTCTATGTGGACGACATCACCCTCTGGTGTATCCACGCGTTGCCGGGGGAGGAGGAATCCTTGTTAAAACAGAGGTTCAAGCGAGTTAGTTGCTCATGATGTACAGGTTGCGCTGTTCCCCCTGTACATCATGAGGCAGAACCCACCGTCGAAATCGGTCTCGATCTTATAACGCACAGTACCTATCCCGCTCAGGCCTCCAAGCTGCTCCCGAGCAATCGGAGCTGCTGCTCCTCTCCCACTCCCAGTACCAGCGGTCAGTTAATACGCTTATTTCCCTACACTTTTACAACCGCCTTATCCCTTTTATTTCCCCTTGTCGGGTCTTCGGTTTTCCTCTCCAAAACCTGGGCCAACTCTCCGCAAGATTAACCGCCGTCGAGACAGAGTTGATTGTCTCACAAGTCGTATATAGTCCCACCTCTTCAAAGAACATGTCTATTCATTTGGCTGATGTTCGTAAACAATGTGATGACCAGCAAAATAGACTTCGACGGTCTAACCTGTTGTTCTTTGGCTGTCCTGATTCCCCGTCCGAAAGCTGGAGTCAATCAGAAGGAAAAATCGTAGCCTTCTGCTCCGAAAAATTGGAATTTTCCTTGCATCCGGCTAATCTTGAACGGTCTCATCGACTTGGTAGATTTCAAGAGGGCTAAAACAGACCAATTATTGTCACATTTTCTCGTTTCAGGGACAAGGAAAGCGTATTAACCTGCGGAGTTAACTTGAAAGGTACCGTTTTTGCTATTCGAGAGGTCTTCTCCGCTTCGGTACGACTGGCTCGAGGCTGACTCTTTGAGTATGGGAAAGCCCTAAACGTTCCTTTCAGAATACGCTTCAACGAACTGCTTTTTGGTAACAAACTCTACTTCTTTAACGTAGAATCTCAATCTGTAGATGAGCTTTATTCCCTCGAACCAAATTCGTAGCAAACAAAACGAAACGGGTCTTTTACTTCTTGTCGATTCAAACATCACGACAAAAACAAGATCCATTCAGTCCTATTTACTAACATGCGAAGTGTCATCCCGAAACGCGACGAACTTCATAGCACCATAGAGGACAGCTCATCAGATATCGTTATTTTAACTGAAACATGGCTTAATTCTGGTATTGACGATAGCGAGATTTTTACCTGTCATGCTCAATGAAATATTTTTCGTCGTGATAGAAATGCGAAAAGAGGAGCTGGTGTGCTTATCGCTAAAAAAAAACAAAAAAAAACATTCCCAGCTTTGATGTCAAAATCAAAGATAGTAGCATTAAAATTTCCGCAGTATGTGCCTCTACCCCTTCAAAACAAGATTATTCTTGCTGCTTGCTACAGACCACCTGACCGTGATGACCTGTTTTCTGCCAAGCTGTCCTCCATTTTGATTGAGATTAACCGCCGAATTCAGAAACCTCACTCAAACTACACTCAAACTGAAGGGCCCCTCCACTTCCTCGAGGAAGGTGCGAGGGCCGGCGCTGGCCAATCGCGACGGCGGATCCGTCCTCGCGATTGGCCAGCGCCGGCCCTCGCGCCTTCCTCGAGGAAGTGAAGGGGCCCTTCAGTTTGAGTGTAGTTTGAGGGAGGTTTCTGAATTCGGCGGTAAAACTCGCTTTCCCAAAGCAGATTTTTTACCATTTGGTGATTCCAATTTCCCCAAGATTGACTGGGAAAGTTTATTCTCCGAAGGGTCTCGCGCACCAGCAGATTTTCTTGATGTGTGCCTCACGCTTAACCTGTCGCAGGTTGTAAACGAGCCCACATGCTCGTCTAACATTCTCGATCTCATACATTAACTACATCTTCTGACCTTGTTAAGTCAATCCAACTCTCTGAAGGTTTAAGTGACCACAAATACTGCACGTTATTCTTTCATTACCTGTTATTTGTGAAGAGTCCTATTTTCAAAACTATTCACGACTACAATAAAGCCAACTATGAAGCAATAAATAACGAATTAGCAATTTATTATGACACCTTCCAATCCGAGTTTTCGCTAAGAACTATCGAAGAAAAGTGGAATCTTTTCAAAAATAAAGTTCTTAAATTAGTACCAAAGTATGTGCCCGCTATACAAATTTGCACCGACTCATCTAACCCATAGTATAATAAAACATTAAGGTCATTACGTAACAAGAAAAAACTACGCATGACGAAAGCAAAGCAAACTAACCAATCATGTGCTTGGGAGTTTTACTACGTTGCTCTCAGAAACCACACAAAAAGTCTTAGAGCATCGAAAACAAAAAATTTTCTCAAGATTTACTGACAATCTTGCGCAATAATCCGACAAAATTTTGGAAGCTTATGTCACCAAAAAGCAGTTCCAGTACCATTAATCTCACCGACCTCAACGAAGAACCATCAAGAGACTGACTGCCCCGAAGTGTTAAATGACTACTTTTCTTCAATATTTACAAATGAACACCCATTAAATATTCGAACCCTACCTCAAGAGTGTCATGATCTTACGTCACCGGTCACTGTTAATGCAACCGGAATAATTAAACTCATTGAAAGCAGGCCCCGACAACATCAATGCAAAATTTCTTAAAAATACAGCTGCTATATCCAGCAACTTTCTTAAACGCATCTTCAACCATTCAGTCTCCAAAAGCTGCCTACCCCTTGATTGGAAAATCGGTAAGATTGTCCCAGTCGTCAAACGGGGAATTCGGTCTTTAGCCTCTAACTATCGTCCTATCTCTTTAACCTTCATTCGTCCCAAACTCTAGAGCACATTTTGTATATTCACATATCATGACTCACTTGTCCTCAAACAATTTTCTCTTCAGACATCAGCACTTCCGCGGGGGTATCTCCAGCGGGACTCAACTGCGCGAATTTAGTCACGAATTGCACACAAACCTTAAAAGTCATGTACAAACCGACGCCATTTTTCTGGACTTCTCAAAAGCGTTCGCTCGTGTTCCTCACCAACGTTGTCTCTCTAAGCTATCATCACTGCAATTCGAGGCTGAGCACTTTCCTAAATAAATAATTTTCTCGCATCTCACGTTCAATACACAGTCACTAACGATCACGAGTCAAGACTAACAAGCGTTACGTCAGAGGTTCCATAAAGTACCGTTCTTGGCCCCCCTACTTTTTTTAATCTTCATTAACGATCTTCCGTGTACCATCTCCTCAAAAATTTGGCTTTTTGCAATGATTGTGTCATATATAACAATATTTCATCAGTAACAGACAACTACCAACTTCGGAATGATCTAGAGAAAATTGTCCACTGGTGCAGAAAATGGTTGATGTCGCGCAATAAATCCAAGTGCAAATTAATCCAATTCACCAGAAAACAGTTCCTGTTAGCATATCAGTATACCATACACAACGAAGTTATCGAGCTCGTTTCCATGTATAAATATCTTGGCATCAGATTAACTACAAACCTTCCTTGGAAAACCCTCATTGAAACCGTTTCTGCAGAAGCATCGAAGACTCTTGGATTTATAAGACGAAACTTACGAGAGGCCCCTCCACACGTTCGACAAGTGATTTATGAAACGTACATTAGACCTAAACTAAAGTATGCAGCATCCATTTGGAACCACCATCAATCATACCTTGTCGATACCTTAGAAGCAGTGCAAAACCGGGTGACTCGTTTCATCCTATCATATGATCGTTTCCCCAGTGTTTCTACGTTAAAAAATAAACTGGGTCGAATCCCTTTGCACTGCCGAAGGAAACTCTCCCGACTCTGCCTCCTTCACAAAATTTATTATCACTGCTCAGACATCGAAGACTCACTGCTGTCCCCCCAGAAAAAATATCATCTCGCCTCAATAACTACTGTGCTATCAGACGAATTTAGAGCGCAGCTCTTAGGCGCCCGTTTCCAGCTTCAGCGGTGTCGGCGTCGCCGTCGGCGTAACCGCGCCGTGCATTATAGGAAGCGTGACGTCACTGGTGACGTCACTCATTACGTTATCAGTGACGTCATTGGCATCGGCATTGTCAATGATGACGTCATCGGGCATCGGCATCGTCACTGATAACGTCATCAGTGACGTCACTGATGACGTCCTTTGCATTCGCATCGTCATCGTCACTTATGACGTCATCGTCACGTGACCTCACAGGGGTCACGTGACTCCCGTAAGATCACGTGACCCCGGTGACGTCACATTACCCCCGTGAGGTAACGTGACCCTCGTGAGGCGACGGCGACGCCGCTCGGAGGGAGGAGTAGCAAACATAATGAGGAGGTGAGGAGGAGGGAGGAGGGGCATGCCTTCCCCTCAGTACCCTTCCCTCCTCCTCAAGAGCTGCGCTCTAGTTCGGCATTGCAGGGAGTTATAAACGGCTTTCATTTTTTTTTTTTGGTAAGACCAATGCTTTTAATGAATCCTTTCTTCCTATCGCCATTAGCCGAAAGGAAACAGTTGCCATCATCTATAGTTACCATTAACGACTCTACTGCGTTCCTAAGTGCCCTTCAAACCCATCTTGTGTGAGTGCTATTTTGCTGTTTTATATTTTGTATACCTCTTACTACACTTATTTTTTTTTCTTTATATTATTCTCCATTAGTGCTCCATCCACTAATGGCTGCACTCAGAAAACAGGACTCGCACCCTTTGCCGGATGGACTCTACTCCCGATGGGACAGGGTCTGCGTCAGGCGACTACGCACGGGAACCGCCATGGTACCTAAACGTTCTGAAATGTACGCTTGGAACAAGCAACGACTGAAAAGGTACAACGAAGAAAACTCAGACCCCGCAGACGACATGGACGAAAGTCTCTGCCGACACTGCAAGGTCGTGGCCTCAGAAAATCACATTTCCTGGGACTGCATAAACATTTTTGAGAAAAAAGAAGAAATTTTACAGACCATTCCCGAGGATCAAAGACCCAAGAGCTTGGCGGAATGGACCAGACCATCCGGCTCACCCAAGCATCATATCGAAAAGAACTGTTCGACTCCCTCCTTCGGTTCATTAAGGAGGCTCACCTGACTCACTTCATTTAATCCCCATCCCCCCAGCCCAGGACAGCACCGACGGCTTAAGCCCAGCTGACCTGGCCCTGATGTTTCTTTCATCTTATTATTATTAAAGACATTTTCAAACAAACTGGGCCTTTAAGGTGAAATAAATGAAATGAAATGAAATGACATGAAATATAGACAACCGTAAACACCTGCCATCAGGTAACACACCTGGTTTGCCAAGTGGTTCGGAGACACGGTGAGGTCGACGAACGCAGAGCCGGCCAATTAGTTACCGGCTTTCGCCTTAAATAAGGTCATCTACGCTCTCCCTTACTGTGTGCTTACGCAAACATAGACGAAAGTATAGAGTTCGTCCTCAGTAGACTCTATAGAGCGGCTCTACGCCTCCCAATACACGTATCTACAGAGAAACTCAACGCTACAGACTCTTTCTACCTCTTCCTACTTTCCTCAAACTTCACAGGGACCGCCAACTTTGTAGCATGGCTGGCTTTACGCAGAGCCATTGGCTCCTGCAACAAGCTGGCATACGCCCTATTGATTTCCCTTTATCCAGTCAAAAGCCTCTTCCCGACAACCTTCGATGCGCCCCGCTTCCTGCCCACATGACCCCGGGCCTGCATGCTGGACGCCGTTAAGCACGCACCTTACATCACGACTCTTTCCCACCTGATATTACCGCATGCTACATGGGCGTTTCATATTCCCCTCCTCACGGTGCTACGCTTTGCGTTAAAGTGACGCGCCTCGCCACCCATTCCATTACATCTACCACTGGTCCTTACTCCAACCGAACTTCTCCGCTCGATCTTGAGATTGCTGCTATTAGAGCATTCGACTCTACTTACCTCTTTTCCGCCTGCTCCCCGGTACCGCATTTGCACTGATTTCATGCAAGCGATTCGGGCAATTTGCGCGTGCCTCCTTCCCGAAGATTCGCGCGACGATTTCTCCTCCGCCCTTTCACAACTTATCCCTGCCTCGGTCGTGGTGGTGTGGGTGCTAGACCACATAGGGACTGCCGGTAATGAGTTGGCTCATAAGCTTGCCTGGGAGACTGTCAAAACCGGTTCTCACATGCACAAAAAAAAAATTGGGTTGCGTGAACGTTTATTTGCGACTCCAGCGACCTATAGGGGGCGTCACCATCAAACAAACATAGCGGCTGGGAACAGGTCGCGTCGGCCTCGGCTCGGCCCGGCCGCCTGAATGGGTGGCGCCTTCAATTTAACTTTTTTTGTTTTTGTTTAATGCCCTATTTTATAGAGAGCATAGTTTTGTTTTCCCGGTGCTTTTTTGTTCTTTTCATGTCTAACTTTTGTTTCGGAAATTCCGTTTACAACAAAAACTATGGGCTCCGGAGAGACGGTAATAGACTCGAGTCAGTTTTGATCAGCTATGGAAAGCGGCGATGTCTACAGAATTGTTCCACCAAGAATAATTTTCAGATAACTCGCATACTTCGACCATGCGCCTTATCCGTCTGCGAAATAGAGCTTTTGTACGTATCCGCGTTTAAGAAACAGCCCCAGTCGTCTGCTCGGTCAACAACACAGGCTGCACGAAAATTACGAAAATTAAGCAAGCGCTTCTTGAGCCAAGGAGCATGTTAACCCACTGGCGCCCTACTAAGCAGCTGATACTCGTATCTCAATTCAGGTTTTAGTAGCAATCGACAAGCCATATTGAGGAATTTGCGGTTTATGTATTATATTACGTACTATGTCCCACTAAAGCGATATTGGTATATTCTTCAGGTTGAAATATGAGCTCAGTTCACTAGCTATTAGGTGAACTGCTGAATAAAATTATATTTGACAGACAGAGATATGCTACTTGAACTCAGCCAAATGGTTCTAGCCGGTAGCACGGAGACGAATGCGGACAGACTGAAGAGAGTCTTCATCGTAAATTCACGCAGAACCTCTCTGCATTGAACTTGACTTCGAATCCTGAACAAAGAAAATTAGCATTTTTGTGGCCGGACAACCTGAGCAGTGTAGACGTATATTGCTGCTGGTTTCGACGGGGCTATGATATAAATATTGGATGCGCAATAGCTCATAATGCCGTGACAGCTTCTAACTTTGCGAGACGCGTTCCTCACCTTTTGAAAGCAGACAATTTCTCTCATTAATCGTATGCAGCAAGCAGGTTTTCCGGAATCAAGTAATTGCGAAATCAGCCCAACTCCTTCGGTGTCGTCCAGAGGATTTTTTGGCGAAAAGCAGCCAAGATGAATAGCCAACGCACCGACCGGCGTGGGTGGCTCAATCTTGAAGCTAATCGAACACTCGGTTGTGTTCGACTCAAGAAAAGCAGCTATCGAACCTTCCCATTCACTTGACTGCAACATTGGTGTTCTCTCCAGTGAAAAACCTCGCCTGTCGTCCTCAGTTCACTGTCCTATCATCCTTATAAAAAAAAAACATTTATCAATTATCAAGTAGTCGTCACTTTGAATGTGATTCGAGACAGACAAGAAATCAAAACGTAACGTTTTTCCGTGATTCCTCCCCATCCAAGAAATCGAAAGCACGTGGCCGTGTGTTGTGAAGTAAACGGGCTTCCGAACACGCGATGGAAGGAAACAGTCTACTGCGGCTTCACCACATTAATGAACACTGGGGCAAACTTAAGAAATTTTCAGACCTTCGTCAAATTACACTGTTCGCCACCGCGCCGAAAACACGTGTCCGCGAAAGCCAACAGAGACGTGGAGGGGCGCAAAGTGACCTGTTCCGGCTGGTTCCCGGTATTCCCATTTGGTGGCGTCCGTTTTTCTGGAGTCGCGAATACAGACTAGAGCTTGGTTTGCCTGAATGGGCGGCGAGCCTCCCAGCTGTATATGAGAAATTTAGTCAGCGCAGTACAACCGCTATCCTGGGGTCTTTAACGTGCATCACGCAGTAGTGATACACGACCGCACGCCGGTACGATGCTCATCCAGATCGAAACCGGCAGGGGTGGGGATTGAGCCCAGGGTCCTGGGTTCTGCAGCGCGAGCTTGCACTCCACGTGCTCCGAGCTGGTGTGCGACCGATCCCCCTCCTCACATGCAGCGAAGCGCTGATGTAACGCTGCTCACGTGTCGTCAGCTACTTGTCGCCTTCCATGAACAATAGTTTTGGCGGTGCCATGCAAAGTTGCTGAACGCTCCCGTCAGCACGCACTTATAGCGCGAGGTCAGCGCTGTGCTTGTAGCACTCCGCTGCATGTGTGAACAGTCTTTTATTCAGGCACCGGTAGTCCTATGGCCTTTCTTCCGCCCGTGGCGGGCGAGACACATTTTTACAAGACCCTTAACCAACAACTCCGACACTTAATGCAGACACTGCCTACACCACACCCCCAGCTTACTCCCTCACGTTTTTGATGGTAAGAGCGCTAAAAACAACGGACAAGAAAAAGAAACGAACAACACAGAGTGCTACTTGCAACTAAAATTTTTTCTCGGAAAACACAGATATATATACACCGTGAAATCCCGACATGTACTACAGAAATGCGACATCCCCCATTGAGTGTTCGTCTGTCCGCGATCTACTTTACGAACGATTTTAAAAACGCCACCTCAGAGCCAAACAGGGCTATTGATGGAGCGCTGAAACACGTTCCTTCAACGCACTCGGTTATGAAAAAAGCTTCGGATATCAATCGAACTAACAGTGCACGTTCTCTGAGCCTATCATTTATACAGCATCCCGATTGGCCTATGTTTACTTTGCCACAGGATAAATGAATCTTGTGAACCACGCCCTCGCTACACTCCACATACTTGGTCTTATATCTTTCTTCTGACAGACACCGACGCGTGTCTCCCCTCATCCCACTTTTCCTCCCAATCTGCCCAGTTTTTGAGGAGCTGAGAGTTATACCGGAACCCCATGTTTTTGCCCCACTTTCTTTATATTGTGGCTCACCGTATGAACATAAGGTATTACAACTGGCCTACGCCTTGGCTTCTTTCTACAACACCACATCCTCCCAGAAGTTTCTTTATCAGGCCCTCTGCCACCCCCACCCCCAAAAAGCGTAGGTGGAAAGCCTCCTTCCTCTAGCTTCAATACCTGCAACCTAAAGCTGTCTTCTATCTTATGGGGGCAAGACTTCGTTAAGGCAGCCTTCGGGCATCTAGAAAGAAACTGATAAAGAATCTTTGGGGAGGATGTGGTGTTGTAGGAGAGAAGCCAAAGCTCAGGCCAGTTGTAATACCTTATATTCGTAAGGTGAGCCACAATATAAAGAAAGTGGGGCAAATGATCGCATGTCCACGTGGTGAATGATGTTGATTGGGGCGAAGCTCTGGTGCTGCTTGTCTGCGTAGACGCTGAGCTGCAGCATGCCGAGCCTTTCGTTCGTTTTCATCTATGTCAGAAAGAGAATGTGTGGTGTGGAACGTGGTTATATGCGCATTTAAGCATTTGACCGCAGCGCCCTCTCGTCTATAAACGTTGAGCCAATGCATGCAAATTTTAACTCGATTATATACGCATTTGACCGCAGCGCCCTCTCCTGTATAGACGTTGAGCGGCTACATGCAACGTTTCATCCATGACATCCCCAGCTCTTGAGTTACTACCACATCTCAGAGTCCCCTACTCGACCCGCAGTCGTGGCCGAGTGGTTAAGGCGATGGACTAGAAATTCATTGGGTCTCCCCGCGCAGGTTCGAATTCTGCCGACTGCGCAAATATTTCTTTTTTTTTATTTTTTTGTTGCCCTACAGGAGCACGTGAGCTCACGAGCCGAGCACGTGCACGAGCACGAGCACGAGTACCAGCAAGATCGATGTGAGCACGGATGCCGGACGGACAAGGCTAGACCCTAAGGAGCTTCGCCCCTAAAGCATGGGGTTCCGGTATTACTCTCAGCTCCACAAAAACTGGGCACATTGTGTGAAAAAGTGGGACGAGGGGAGACACGCGTCGGTGTCTGTCAGAAGAAACATAAGACCAGGTATGTGGAGTGTAGCGAGGGCGTGGTTTACAAGATTCATTTATCATGTGGCAAAGTATACATAGGCCATTCGGGACGTTGTATAAATGATATGGGGTCAGGGAGCATGCACTGTCAGTTCGATCGTCACCCTCGGGAAATCTGTCTGTGAACTGTGATAGATGTGGGTGTGTCCCGAAGTTTGACATCACCATTATCTTGGCCCGAAACCGAAACAAAATGACAAGGGAGATATCCGAAGCTTTTTTCATAACCGAGTGCGTTGAAGGAACGTGTGTCAGCGCTCCATCGATAGCCCTGTTTGGCTCTGAGGTGGCGTTTTTAAAATCTTTCGTAAGGTAGATAGCGGACAGCTTAACGCTAATTGGGTGATGTCGCATTTCTGTAGTTTATGTCGGGATTTCACGGTGAATATGTATCTGTTTTCCGTGAATAAACTTCAGTTGCAAGTAGCGCTCTGTGTTGTTCGTTTCTTTTACTTGTCAGTTTTTTTAGCGCTTTTACCCTCAAAAACATGGATCATCAACTAGCCCAAGTGCATACCCTTTTAGTACCTCACAAACACACACACTGAAAGCCATCCAGCTGAACACATTCATCCCCCTTGCCCGGATTTTTCTATATTGTTTCAGATCAGATCCCTCCTGCCCCCATTACCCCTGTCCCTAGGCGGACGTTAAGCACCCCACTTGCCCCACCACAGGCATCCAATCTCCCTACTACCCCAACACACTCCTCCACACTGGCGGGTGTGGCTGGCCTCGGCGTCTCACGTCAATCAGCTGGTTCTGATCCGCTTAGCGGAGGAGCACCCTTTAAGGTCTTTATTTTACCCAAATAATAATTTCTTTCTTTCTTCCAGGAAGAGCACCACAAACGAGCACTTCTAGCGAAGCGAACGAGCCTTTCCTGACGCGGCGTCTGGAATAGACCCTTTCAAAATTCAGTCTGCCCACTTTGATAACTATCATCATATAAGTGCATATCATCTGTACATGCTTATGACGGCCTTTGATGACTGGTGAAACAAAAAAGTAGCCTGAACATTCCAGACGTTCCCTACCTAAAAAGTGATTTTAAACTGGATTATGGAACAGGAAAATCTAACTGGATTTCTTGCTGGAAACTTGAAATCCAGTTTTCAGACAATGGTCTGCATACCTCGGCAAACCTCACTCATGAGGGCCCTCGCTCACCCTCACTCACCCTTATCTTCACAGGTGAGGTGAGGGTGAGTGAGTTTCTGAACCAGGAAAATTCATGAGAGTGCGAGTGAGTGAGGGCTGTGAGGGCTGTGAGGACCGTGAGTGCGAGAGGGCCATGAGGGCGGTGAGTGCGTGAGGGGTGTGAGGGCCATGAGTGCGTTAGGGGCGTGAGGGCGGTGAGTGGCGTGAGGGCCATGAGTGCGTGAGGGGTATGAGGGCCGTGAGGGGTGTGAGGGCCATGAGTGCGTGAGGGCGATGAGTGTGTGAGTGGCATGAGTGCGTGAGGGCCGTGAGGGATTTGAGGGCCATGAGTGCGTGAGGGGCGTGAGGGGTGTGAGGGCTGTGAGAGCAGTGAGGGGTGTGAGGGCCATGAGTGCGTGAGGGCGGTGAGTGCGTGAGACCTCCTTCAGACGGAGCAACTTTCTCAGCAATTTCGGTGTTGCTGGCGGGTTGTTCCCTAGCTTTCCCTATAGATCGACACGAATTGCTGAAATCGAGTCCGGCTTAAGACAAGCGAGCAACTCGGAGCAATTCGGAGACGTTTGAAGCGGCTGCATACAATAAGGGCCGCAATATTTTCACGTGATACCTCGTGCCGGTGATGATGGCAACAAAAGACTTAATTCTGGTTTGAAATTGATCGTTTTTTGGAAAAGAACCGTCTCAGAAATATGCATTAGTATTCTGAACGAGATTTAAATGGACAAAAACAGGTTTATAGTGTGTAATTGTGTGTCTAAATAGTGCAAGAACAATAAAATTCCATCATGATGATAGCAAATTGCAGCAATTGGTTGCTGCGTGTGAACGTGGGCGGCCCGTGTTGCTGGCGTTGCGACGTCAAGTTTCTGGGCGAGATTGCCCCATCTGAAGTGGACCTGAGTGGCGTGAGGGCCATGAGTGCGTGAGGGGCGTGAGGGGTATGAGTGCGTGAGGGCAGTGAGGGGCGTGAGGGCCATGAGTGCGTGAGGGCCGTGAGGTTCAGTGAGGGTAAGTGAAGGGTTGAAGGTGAGTGTGACTGTGAGGATGATGGTGAGTGAAGGGCTGAAGGTGAGTGTGACTGTGAGGATGATGGTGAGTGAGGGGCTGAAGGTGAGTGTAGTCTTGAGGGTGTGGGTAAGTGAGGGGCTTAGGTGAGTGTGGCTGTAAGGGTGAGGGTGAGTGAGGGCGACATAAAATGCCGACCTTTGCTGCAAACTGGATGTCAAGTTTCCAGCAATACATCCAGTTAGATTTTCCTGTTCCATAATACAGATTAAACTGTTTTCTTTTTTCTGTAGGATTAGTTCGCTGTATTGTTGTTTGATGTCACAGTGACAAGTCATAATTTTATATGCGCTGCGGTTTTGAGAATGTCATGTAAACCCTTACGCTCAGCTTCGGCAAGCCCCAGACAACTCATGTAAATGAGCTGTCTGGGGCTTGTAAACTATTCGCAGAATGTAAATTTTGTTAATAGTTTTACTCAACTAAGCGCCTCGAACAGAGCGGCAGTTCTGACACCATCGAAACCGAAACAATTCAAGAAATAACTGTACAGCGAAGAACACCGTAACTTTCGCACGTCTGCCGTTGACTAATAGGTACTAGATTTTAACCACCGTGAGCATTCTTGGGTTTATTCATTCATCAATTGTTATGATGTCATGGGGCTTTCTGATTTTAGAAGAAGAGGACATCCAGTGAGCACGCTCGCAGGAGGTGGCAAGCGTTGTTGCGTCTGGAACTGAAGAGCATTCACCATAGCTGCCGCTTTGATCCCGTATGTATTTATTAAACAGTTTTTTTAATCCATCCTCCTCAGCTTAACTAGCAACATAACATGGTGTCAGAAGTGGGATGAGCAGCTCAACGTCCATATTTTTCATTTAACAAGCAACAGCAGCAACAATATGGCATCTGCTTTCCTACAACCGCCGGCTCCGTTCCATCTCGGTGACGACCCAGCAAGAGCATGGGAGGAGTGGAAATCATCGTACCTTATCTTCGAGGCAGCCTGTGAATATGCATCGAAGCCTATCGCAACTCGGAAAGCTTTTCTGCTCCACTGCCTTGGACCTCAGGCAAGACGAATTACGCAAAACTTTTCTCTGCAACCAACAGGAGATGGTCAAAGCGGGCAAAGAGAGAATGCAGTAGATTACATACTGCACGAATTTGATAAGCTGTATGCACCTTACAAAAACGTGACACAAGCAACAGCCATTTTTAACACAATGTGCCAAAAGCCAGAACAAACCATTGACGAATTTGTAACTGAGCTAAAACTGCAGGGACAAAATTGCGATCATCATTGGGATACGAGACGTGGCTTTGCGCGAACGGTTGCTTCGTGAACCGAGTCTAACCTTAGACAAAATCATTTCAACCTGTAAAGCAGCTGAAATCTCAAGAAAACATGTGAATGATGTTCAGAAAACTGAAGACAAAGTTAGAGTTGATGGACTCTATCGTCAGCCATCTACCTTCAGAGCAGCGCAACGAAGGTATCAACCATCCGAGCCACAAAGAGACCAATCCAGCAACCGACAGCAAAGTTCATGTTCGAGATGTGGTACTTCCCATCAACCCCGAAACTGCCCAGCTTACGGAAAGCACTGCATTTCCTGTGGAATTTTTGGACATTTTCCCCGAATGTGCAACCAGACACAGCAGAAAACCTACGGATATCGACGTGTTTCTGCAGTAGAAGAAACTTCCAACTCATTTATGAACAATGACCCCAATGAAACGATCCATTTGGGAGGCATAACAATTGGGCCTCTTCCATCAACCAAAGCACCCAAGCTTGCGCAAACTGCGACAGAGCTAGAGAGGCGGTCAAAGAAAAAAAGGGGCATGCTGGCATCTCGCCCCGAAAAGAGACAATGCCTGATTTCAGAGTTGATGTTGGCAAAGGCAGAAATGCAGCGAATGTCTTTGGAGCACGAGAGAAATATCGAAGCGAGCTTTGGCCGTGAGCAGGCCCTTCAAAGCGAGTGCAAGGCAGCTTCGGCTCTCCTGGGGAAGATGCAAGCACGGCAAGCAGAATTTTCTCATGCCAAGCATCAGGAGTTCGAAGCATTAAAGCCCAGTTAGTTTCTCTAAGTGGGGATTTGTCAAAGCATCTGGAGCTTGTAGATGTCAAGGTGGAGGAAGCGAACACCCTGAAGGAGAAGTTTGAAGCATCTCAGCTTGAGCTCGAAAGGTTTTCTGCCGAGTACTGCATCTTGCAGGATGTCCTTCTTCAAGACTGTGGCGAGGACTTGCCGCTAGTTCAGAATGATTTCGAACAACGAGAGTTCAGTGCCTTTCAGTACCTCAAGAAGCTGCTGGACATCGCAAAACGCAAGAGAGAGGCCCTGGAAAACCAGCTTGCTAAAAAAGAGGAGCAGTTCAATCTACTTCAGCAAAACTATCAGTACTTAAAGGACCGGTACCAGTGGCCGTTACAAGATCTCGGGGCATTTGTCCGGAGCATCATCGTAGCTTTTGTCCGGAGCATCATCGAGCACACCAACCAGTCGTCAGAAGCTGCAGTGTCTCTTGAAGCAAGTCAGCTGGAAGACTTGAACCCTATGCTGGCAGTGCTTCAGCAACGGGTCACATCCTTGACAGTTAGGAACGAGCTCCTCGCTCAAGAAAGTCAGCAGTGGAAATCATCTTGTGAAGATGCGAGTGAAAAAATTAGATGTGTGTCTAATGAAAGTCACCTCTGGCAGCAGAGACACGAAAAGGTGGCGGAGACTTTGAGAGAGAGAGAGAATGCTGTTAAGTGTCACAATTCGTCGCAAACGGAAGCAGACGGAAGCTCCTTTACCGAGAAGGCAGAAACAGAGTGCGAGAGGTTAGACGAGAAAGTCAGCAGCCTCCTAAAACGCAACGGAAAGCTAGAAAGCGAAGCCGACATTTTGTGGTCAGAACTTTCCTGCCTGGAGGAGCAAGCTGAGATGCTCGTCAGCGAAAACAAACATTTTCAACAGCTAACTGAGAACTTAAAACAGGCACGACATTGCCTCGAGGAGGAGTTGAAGACTCAGCGCGAGCAGCACGTCAAGGTTACTAAGGAGATGGAGAACGAGCACTGCACTGCGCTGGACGAAGCGGCCAAGTGTGAGGCCGCACTATCAGCGCTGAAGAGAGACCACTCCCAGCTGTTGGACAAGTATAACCACATTGTATACAGACACAGGAACCTGCAGGAAGAGTTTCACGCGGCAGCCCAGGAGAAACGCAGTTTGGAGGACAGGTGCGCTCAGCTCACAAAAGAGTGGGCAACAGCCAGACGAGATCTCGCAGTCTTCGAGGAGCAGCAGGGCGCAGTGGGACAAAAGACCATTATGGAACTGCAAGAGCTGTGGCAAGCAAATCAGCAGTTGCAAGAGCGCTTTCGCCTGCTCAAGGACAAGCACCTCAAGGCTGAAGAAGGGTTGGTACAGGCGCCAAACCAAAAAGTGGAGGCCTCGATGGAACATGTCACCGAGGGCACTGGGGGTACAGCGAGAACTTTGGAGGCACCAGCAAGCCGAGTCGAGATAGAGGAACTCTCCCGGCGGTACGAGTCCCTTTTGAAACAGTCTCGCGCCGAGGAGAACAAGTGGAACTAGGACAAGCAGCAGCAGAAACACATCGAGGACTTACAGGCGCAACCGGTACCACACCAAAGAAGCACATGGAACAGCAGAAACGAATACAGCTGCTGAAAACTATTTCCCTACAGTCTCAAACGAAGCTGCTGAAGACTATGTCCATACAGTTCCAAATGGCGAATCACTTGAACACATTTCCACGTCTACAAGGTCAACAGGATAACCAAAAAAAAACGAAGTCGACGCGTTGTGGTGAAGCCGCTATGATACAGAGACTGACAAGTGCCGCGATCGCACTGCGTTATCTTCAAGAAAAAAAAAAGAGAAAAGAAGAAGGGGGCATGTTATGATGTCATGGGGCTTTCTGATTTTAGAAGAAGAGGACATCCAGTGAGCACGCTCGCAGGAGGTGGCAAGCGTTGTTGCGTCTGGAACTGAAGAGCATTCGCCATAGCTGCCGCTTTGATCCCGTATGTATTTATTAAACAGTTTATTTAAACCATCCTCCTCAGCTTAACTAGCAACATAACAATCAATATTCCTCGCAGACCGGCCCCCTCGGGGCCGCAATCCCCATAATCCTCGTGTACGCTTTCCTCTTAACCCACTACACGATATGCGAGTAGTAAAATCCCAAACTAAAATCATTTATTCCAGATCAGAATCTGCTGTTAGGAACTATCTTTCACAAAAAAAAATGCTGAAATGCATCAATATTCTGTTCATGACAACTACATCGAGCAATGCAAAGCAAGCAAAGAGACCTATGTAACTTGAAAATTATTTCCAATTCCCAACGGACCAACTACACTACCGTTGTCTGTCGGTTTCACTTCAAGAAAAGAGGGTATCAAAGTGCGCCTCGTTATACCCTCTATATGACTCGTCTGACTCGCCGTTTGTAGTTCCTTCTAATCCGTGAAGTTTGAAGGGAGAAACCTCTAAGAACCAAGAAAAAGTCAAGAAAGCATGTAAAGGTTCCATCAACTCTATATGTTCTAACTTTTGCTAAAATTAAATGTACAAACTTTCGTAACGTTATCAGAAGCCAGTTGATTCTAACGGAACTTTAAAAAAAAAAGAATGCGGTGATTTACAACTTAAGTTATAAAAGAGAAAAGATTGAATTTAAATCCTCCGAAAACTTTCACAGTAACAATGCAAGCCGGAGGGGTGAATGACGGTAGCAAACCAGAGAAAGGAGCTTGTCAAAATCAGGATATTCAAATTTTCCTAACGTTCGCTCAATCAATGCGCCAAAATAAAAGCTTTTCAAAACGATCGGTGGATTATGTATAAAAGGACCATGCCGCTTTTACAACACGCTTTGTTTTCTGTTCACTTCGGTTGTAAAGCCACCGTGCTCAGCTTTCTTCAGCTCATTAGCCAACACCGCTGCAGTAAGTTCTCCATCATTCCAGCCTCCCCCCTTTGTTGCCAACTCCTCTGCTCCCGGACTGACCCAATTAATCAAGCTAATGGCTCCGCTCTGGCCGTCCCGCTTGGCCCCCAGTCTTCGTTCAAACGTTCCTATCGAAAATTCCAGATTCGCACTTTTGTTGCTTTTTTTTTATGTTGTTGTTGTTTTCGCTAACGTACATCAGTTCATCGCCTCCTGTGGGGTGGTTTAATTTTTATCGCCTTTGCTTTCTCTGTTGCCGTTCGTAACTGCTTGTTCTGCCGCGCCGCAGCCGTTGCCTCTGTCGTTCCAAGTCAAAACACGAGAGCAATCCCGGGGTTAGGTAACAGATTGCCGGCAGCGATATCCTGTGCTTTATGACTGCGCCCGATGAGTTCCATCATGGCTTAGGTTAGATAACGGTTTCGTGTACATGTACGTTTTTCTTCTTTTTTGTGTGTGTTTGGCGTGTTTGATATAGACGCGTACTGCCCATGTCATTGGGTTAGGGGCACTGACATGTTGGAAAGGGCGATATAACTGCAGCGTCAACACTTTCGTGGACGCCAGCGTCTTAATGGCTCTGCGGTTTGTATAAACCTACGTTAAGTAAGATGACGTTTTTTTTCATTTTATTTCATTTATTATTCCCTCAGGGCCCGAAGGCATTACAGAGGGGAGTGGGCGGTCGACAGATAAAAATAACATAGTTGAACAAGGCAAAAATACAAAAAAACAACACACACACAGCAAAAACACGCGCTACGCATCATTTGTTAAAAAGTTGGTAATAGCATTTTTAAAATAAACAGTGTTAGTTATTGAGACTATATGTGCGGGAAGGCGATTCCAATCAATGGAGGTTTGGGGTAGAAAAGAAGCATTAAAAATGGATGTGCTACAATGGGGAATCCCTACCTTTAGGTCATGGTCTACACGTGATGATATGTACGATGGTTCTAAAAACAATGCTTGACGGAGAGCGGGGTTAGAGTAATAAATCTTGTGAAATAAACATAGACGAGATATTTTTCTTCGGAGAGAGAGATCAGGTAAGGAGAGGGACGATTTCATGGAAGTTACACTGGCTGTACGATGATAGTTCGAGAGTATGAAACGAGCAGAACGATTCTGAATAGATTCGACAGCTGATGCAAGGGTGATACCGGGGCTCCAGATAGAAGCTGCATATTCCAGTTTAGGACGAACTAGGGTTTTATAGAGGAGAAGTTTTAACGAAAGAGGAGCAAGCGAAAAGTTACGTTTGAGATAGCCCAAAAGCCTATTTGCGTTCTTAGTGACATATTGGACGTGGATATTCCAGGAGAGGTCGTTGGTTATGTGAATGCCGAGATATTTATAGGAGGACACAGAAACTAAAGTAGAATTGTTAATAGAGTAGGAAGGACAAGTGTTGTTATGACGAGATACTCTCATAGATGTACATTTAGTGATGTTAAGCTCCATGAGCGATTCCTTGCACCATTTGCAGATGTTGTTAATATCAACCTGAAGGGCGGAAATGTCAGAGTCGTTAACTATCTCTTTATAAATTACACAATCGTCAGCGAATAAACTAATAGAGGAAGAAACATGCACAGGAAGGTCATTGATATAAATAAGAAATAAGAGTGGTCCGAGTACGGAGCCCTGAGGGACACCGGAGTTAACAGGTGAGGGCGAAGAATTAGTGTCATTAGTTCGAACAAATTGGAAGCGATTCGTTAGGAATGATTTTATCCATGTGAGGACATTGGGATCTACATTAAGGTTACTAAGTTTATCAAGAAGTAGCTGGTGAGAAACCTTATCAAAAGCTTTTCAGAAATCCAGGAATATGCAGTCAGTCGTAGAACCCCCGTCTAGAGTGAGGTGAAGATGATGAGTTAATGTTAGCAGTTGGGTATCACATGAATAAAACTTTCGAAAACCATGTTGAGCTGTGTTGAAAAAAGAGTTGGAGTCAAGAAAATTAACAAGAAGTGAATATATTACGTGTTCAAGAATTTTGCAAGGGATGCTCGTTAGAGAGATCGGGCGGAAATTAATAGGATTATGTTTATCGCCGCCTTTATGAATTGGAATCAGCTTCCCCACTTTCCAGTCACTGGGTAATATTCCTTGTTCGAGAGACTGGGAAAAAAGATAAGATAGAATAATGCTTGAATACGTTTTAGTGTTCTTTAGAAACTTAACAGTTACATTGTCGATGCCGGCTGCCGAAGAGGTTTTAAGATTTTCAATTATGTTAGCAATCTCTTCAGATTCTATAATGACAGGATACATTGGCAAAAAGTTACAAACTGGAGCTTCGGTAAAGTTGGAGGTAACAGAACACGAAAACGCTTTGACAAAAACATCATTTAAAACAAATGAACACTGATCATTTGGTACATCTACTCCGTCGGCCATTCTAAGCGCAACATCGGAGCTTTCAGTGGGGTTAACAACTTTCCAAAATTGACGGGGGTTGTTCATTAGCATAGATGGTAACAGAATATTAAAAAATGAGCTTTTAGCCTCTACAACAGCATTTTTGTACACGCCCGCAGCTAGATGGTACGCTGCCCAATGCTGTACGTCATCCTTCAGCTTGGCAGCACGAAACAAACGCTTCTTTTTATTTGAGAGCCTTTTCAAAGTCACGGTATACCATGGCGATTCAGGTGACGACGTTATGTTGCGAAGAGGTACATGTGCCTTCATCAGTGATACCACCTTATCTTTGAATAAACGCGAGTTGTCTGCGACTGAGCGCTCGGCAAAACAGTGCATATACCGATCTAAAAAGAGACTCATCTCATTGTTAATCACATCAAAGTCCGCTCTAGCATAATCGTGTATTTGCTTTATTTGTTTTGATTTGCGGGAACTGGGAATGTTTAATATAAAATGCAACAAGGAATGATCACTAATACCAAGCATGTAAGTCAATGAAGTAATAAGCTCGGGCGATGTTGTTAATATAAGGTCTAAAACAGAGACAGTTGTAGTTGTAATACGCGTCGGTTGCGTAACGATTTGTGAAAAGCTAAAGTCCAAGCACAAGTTCAAAAACTCACTACTCTCTGAAGAAAAGGGACTGAGGCTAGCACCCATATCTGACCATACTATGGCGGGGTAGTTAAAATCACCCAGCAGCATTATTGGCGTATTGGGAAAACGGATCATGACTCCGTTAATGGCGTCGTGTAGGCTTGTAACAAAAGTGGCACTTTTTGAAGGAGGACGATAACAAACGCCTAAAATATATATATTTTTTTTTTAACTGAAGACAAACCCATAGAACCTCCAGTTCAGAAACAATACTGATTTGAAATGATAATAAGTTTTCCGCCACCGCGACCAATACGCCACCGCCATTTTTTTCGCCTCTGTCATGACGGTAAAAATTGAAACGTTTATGACAGTTGAATATTTCATCGTTACGTATTTTGCTTGACAACCAGGTCTCGGTGAGCGGCATTCCGAAAGTTCTCATGAAAGTTGACGCGGTCCTGTGGCATAAATTCTAATAAAAAACTTTTATTAAAAAAATTACGTGGCTTGAAAACGCTGCCATTGTCCTGGCACCGGTTGGGGCTCGAGTAACTATATAGAGATATTCCTCCAAGTAAACTACACACCAGCCATTTTGTCGCCAACAAGCATCATTGTAAACTATCCGAAATGCTACGAAACGCTTTTCCGTCCTTGAGAAATGTTAAAACAGTTGGCGACAACGCAAAACGATGTCGCTTCAGCTTCCTCACAATGTCACATTTTCGAAGCGTAACTATCGCCAACTAAGCCCGCTCCGCGCTAGACAAAAAGAAAATGGCGGCAACCACAAGTTAATTGGGGAATGGTGTGTCGATTCGATACTCCAAGTGTAGCTTAAATATTTTGTGACCTTTATTGCAATAAATGCCACAAAATAATCGGCCGCCAACGTTTGTCACGACCACGCGCCCGCATGGTTGTCAATGCTTGGAGCGTGCGCTACGTGCTCCGGATATTGCCTGAGTTAGGGCTATTTCTTTCACCGCACTGACTGGTCGCAAATGAGAACCGTAAGGCATGTCCACATACGCCACAGCGTACACTTCACCGCTATTAGTCAGCACCCGCTGGCTTTGGTGATTTAGGGCTGACTTTGATCTTTATTAGTGACAGAACGCTGATGCGGCGGCGCATCGGTGCTAAATTACGTTCAAGTTAGTGCTGTATCAGCGCTGTTCTTAGCGATCCAAAATTTCTAAATAAGAGGTTTGTATAAAGTTCCAAGATAAGTGGTTCCTGCAAGTATCGACAGTCTTTGAAGCGTCGACTGCGTGACGGTGCAGATTTTAGAAAGCGAATGGCGCCGCACAACAAAAAAGTGAACTGAATGACGCAATTTTGCTCCTTCGAAATGCGCTTCGTCATTTGTTTAGTTGTGGTTACTCGTAAAACGGAAGCATTAAGGGACTTTAAGAGTTCCTAGTTCCTAAACTTTGTTTCATCTTAATTCCAGACGCAGACGACGTTACGAGAGCTGATGGAACCAATCAGAAAGTGTCAAAAGTTAACCATCACGAATGGCGTTCGTCTTGATTCTTTACCTGTTCTATCCTAGGTTCAATTATCGCTTAACCAAACTTAAAAGACCCAGTGACTTCAACTTTTGACACTGCCTGATTGGTCCCATTAGCTAGTACCATCGGCTGCGCCTGACTCTGAACTTAAGCTGAATCTAGGGTTGGAGAGTAGCCTTTCGAATAGCGCAGCGTCGTTCTTAGCTCCAACACTGCAAAGAGAGACCGTGTGTCGTCGGTTTTTCCATCACTGTCAACGCTATGAATGACGCAGTGCTATCTGATCCGAACCGTGCTCACCCTTAGTTAAAACCAATGGTGAATTCCCATGCAAAGCGCTGGATGGATTTTATAAACAAGTACCGCCAAGCTGGTACATGCTGGGACGCATTTGAGCCAAAAAAAAAAATGAAGGAGCGTCGCCGCCAATCAAGTTACTCGCGGCGGTGCGGCGCTGGAATCTACAGTAGACCAATAGGACCGTGCTTGCAAACGGCGGCGCGTCACCGGCAGCCACAGCAGGCCAATAGTAACGTGCGCGTCTGGATATGGGATGCGCCATGAGCCAAAAATGGCGACGCGTCGCCGGCATCCAATAGGAGCGCCTGCGACACGATCAAACGATGGCAGCGTGGCGCCCTGGTAAAAGAGCGCAGCGACGCGATCATGTGGTTCATTCCGAGGGCTTCCCTCCCTCTGAACTACGCGATCTCGTCGCCGCGCTTCTTTTCCACCTCCTGATCTTGCGCGCTTTCGAAAGACCACTCTAGAGCGCAATGAAAGCAGCACGCGAATTCGCCATAAGTATATAGTGTTTCTTTCTTCTATTGTGAACCGTTGGGTCTCATTGACTCGTCAATCGTATCAAACTGCAAGCAAAGCGATGGCGCAGTCCAATACGTGAGTCACGTTTGGCCTACTGTTTCGATGTCAAGGTTGGACGCACGGGCCAAGGGAAAGTTGACCAATTGTTTAGATGGCACTGGAATTATAATCGTTTGAATCTGAAAGCGTCACGATCAAGTCAAATTAATTTTAGAAGAAAAGACAAAAAATGTGCCCAGCAGCGAAAATATAACTTTTTGACCTACTACTCCGTTTCGAACTGGAAGCACATCGAGCCGATGTGCACCCTTATAATCACTATATGGGGTGGTGCAGGTCAAAGACTTAAGATTAGCAATCGTACTGCACTGGCCAAACTTATTACAACGGACACATCAAACGTCCCTTGAGACAGACTTTGTTTTCTTGTATATTATGTATAGGTTGCATATGTTTATACAGGGTGTTTCACAAAATGTGGACCAATTCGATATTGCGAAAACTCCTCCTCACAACAGAAAAAGACTTGTGTAGTTTTGGTCCTGGGCCAGAGGCCTATTTAGGAAAATTATTAAAGTGCGGGGTAATTAGATTGTTATCATTTCTGAGTAATTAACTTTTTTTAATATTGTGTTTAAGGGCATGGTTTCAATTAGAAAATTGATGAGCATCATCGAAGAACACTAAATCAACAAATTACACCACGATAGAAGGCACGCGCAGCATTTTACGACTTTCTGAAAAACCACACAAATTCGATGGGTTTTTAAGTTTCGGTTTGCTATCGGAGCGCATCTCGGCCCCGACGGCACCGCGCCCCATGGAGAAATAGTGCAACCAGCCTCTGCTGCGTCACGCAATGACAGGGCAGCAGAGGTTGGTTGCACTATTTCTCCATGGGGCACGCTGCCGTCGGGGCCGAGATAGGGTGCCTACATGTCTGTCTGTCTGAGGGTGAAGACATGCATTGTTGCCCTGAATGTGCCAGCGCGTGACGCTCTCGCGCACTCGGTGCGTGACTTAGGCGGTAAAATGGCTTCTACGCATTAGCCAAAGCTACGCGCTCGAGCTGAGTGACACCGGATTGCGCGCACTTCAAAATGCATATAAAAACGATTGGGCGGAAAAATGGCTGAGATGTCATCACTCAAGCAAAAGCGCGCGTGTGTATAGGGAGTATTCACAGGAAGCCATATTTGTGGGTGCTCTTTAGAGCGCATGCTCAGAGCGAGCTTTCATTATTAGGCTGCTAAGAAGGGCAGTCTTCATGGTGAAAATGCACGTTGGAGAAGAACTGTGGAAGCTCGGTGTCTGCACGCGCTCAGCAGTCGCACACACGGATATGGCCGCCAGTAAATACTCCCTATAAAGGCACTCTAGGCCGAGATGTGTTCCGATAGCAAACCGAAACTTAAAAGCATAAAGAATATGTGCGGTCTTTCAGAAAGCCGTAAAATGCTAAGCGTGCTTTCTATCGTTGTGCAATTTGTTGATTGAGTGTTCTTCGATGATGCTGATCAATTTTCTAATTGAAACCTTGCCTTTAAACACAATGTTAAAGAAGATAATTACTCAAAAATAATAACAATCTAATTATCCCGGACTTTAATAATTTTCCTAAATAGGCCCCTGGCCCAGGACCGAAACAAAAGAAGTATTTTTAATAATTTTTCTAAATAGGCCCCTGGCCCAGGACCGAAACGACATAAGTCTTTTTCTGTTGCGAAGCGTAGTTTTTGCAATATCAAATTTTTCCACCTTTCGGGAAACACCCTGTATTATCGGCATTTATACGTTGTCTAGATATCGATCATACCAATTTTATTTTACCACATGCTTGCGACACGCATCCCTACGAGCGGTTCGTAAAGTTTTAACAATAAATTAAACTCGTTTCTTTCTGATCAACACGGTCAGCACAGAATGTACTTTGTCCGTCGATTAGGCGTGCGGTAAGATGCTTGGTCACGTGGAGCTTTGTTGGTTTCGGAAGCGCTGCACACACGACTTTCTCTCGCCGTCTGCGGGCTTATCAGAAGGGTCTAGACAAGTTCAAATTATTCAGGAGGGGAATGTGTGCGTTCTGCTTCTTCGGTGGGTGCGCGTAGGGCCTCGATCTCATCGTGCTCTTGGATCGCGAGAACCCCACGTGTGGTAACTAAAGATAATGGCGAGAGGAGGAGGTTTCTTGTGCCTTTTTACATTATCTGTTGACATCTGTCTGAAGTTGGGACATTATACGCCCGCTGCGTCGTCCCCTTAATGCGTTATGAACTTATGATCCAACCCGTGATGTCCTCAGTCCCCGCAGGAAGCTACGCTTCGTCATTCGGGAGTCCGCTACTCGCGCGCGCTTAGGGTCGCCTGAGGACTACGTATGCCGGGCTAAGTATAACTCGCCACCCACAGTCGCCTGCAGACGAAGTATGCTAGATTAAGTATAGGGTGTCCCAAGTCACCACCCTACCGAAAAATCCAATTTGCACTGGTGTTTTCGGTAGGGCAGGCTCGATCTAAAATGGGCCGTAAAAATCGACGCCTGCACGTAGCAATATAAACTTTTCTTCAAAGGTGCATTTCACAAGTCGGCTTTTTCTTGAAGAATTAGAAAGAATAGCTTCCTTTCTGTAAACAAATAGGGCCAAGAAACTTGCCAGGGTAAACGGCGGGCGGCGACGCAGACGACCAAGTCGAGTCCCAGGCAGCACAAAACGTCGTGAATACGTCGAGAAAAGGTCCTGGACGTCCGTGACGTCCCGCATGACTTTGAACACGTCGTTTTGATGTTGAGGTGTCGTCCATATATAACGTTCCATTAGAGTCCAATCATTGACGTCGTGACGACGTTGTATTTAATCTCAAGCGTCGTCAATGTTCCCACGACGTCGACGCACGACGTTCTGGCAACGTCCAACGCTCACGTTTCTTTGACGTTGAAGTGGAGTCCATAAATGACGTTCTATTATCGTCCTGTCCATAACGAGCTGGCGACGTCATGTTTCAACTACAACGTCGTCATCGTCGCCACGACGTCAAGACAAGACGTTTTAGCAGCGTCGAACACCACGTTTGTTCTACGTTAAAATAAAGTCCGTCAGTGACGTTTCAGCGATGTCGCGCTCACACATAAACGTCGTAAACGTCATACAGGACGTACTGGCAACGTCGACCACTCACGTTTTGTTCGACGTTGAGGCCATAATTAAATTACGTTCTATTTTTGTCCTGTCATTGACGCCCTGGCGATGTCATACCACAACCTTTGCTTCGTGTTTTTTTTTTTTTAGTTTTTACAGCTCCATCTCCAGCCGCAGAATTACGTGTAATACGCATTCACTGTTAAAAGCTTAATCCCATCTGTGGCCAAAGTGACGCTACTCAATAGTCGAAAGAAAAGTAATTTTTGAGAGCTGGAGGAGTTTATTTATTTATACAATTATTTATTCATTTCAAGATACTATTAATTGCACATGGGATTACGCTAGGGAGGGCATATACAAAGCCCAATGTACACTGAAAGAAAAAAAAATTATATGAAGGCATGTTGGGAATATTATCTCTTTTACGTGTGCTTGTTATTTGTTTGTTTTTTGTTTGCTTAGTTTGCTCTATATGTTATATGTTTAGTTTGTTTCAAATATTGTTCCGGCGTTAATTTAAGAAGTGACGCCCATGGCGTGTAGAACGGATCGAATTGTGCCATTCTTGCTTTTTGCACGCGCGTTGTTGACGTCTTCCATCGGTCCAGGCACGCGCCTCAGGCGCGCCGATAACCCCGTTCAAAGAGGGACATCCGTGGCGTCCACCCAAACGTCATGCTTTTCTTTCAGTCCACGCTCTTTTTTTGTGTGTGTGTGTGTAACACAATTATATGTATGCTGCAATTACGTGTTCTACTCGCTAATCCACAGCCTCCTTCCGAATTTCCTCGATTTTTCGTGCCGACTTCCGCCGCTTGGCATCGGGCGCTCGCGCGTGCACAGAACGCTTCTCGGCGAACGTACCATAGACAAGCGTAAATTCCGTGCGTACGGATTTTCTCAGTTCGTTCCGAAAATATTTCACTTGATTTTTTGTACTGCGAATTGGGCCAGGGAGAACAGCTCTGGGCATAACCCGGTCCAGCTTTTTCCGGAAGTCAGTGACTAGCACCGGCCGTCAACTCTACGGGGTCTACGAGGCACGCTGCTATGTCGCCGTGATTTTTTCGAGTCTGCATACAGTGTAAGTGCTGCGATTCGACTTCTCTTTAATGCTGTCCAGACTGAGTCGTCCTCTTGTTTTATATCTTTCAGGCTGGCACATCCAGGGACGTCTTTGGCGGCGCTTCATATGGCATCTCGTCGTGTCTGAAAATAGCTCAAATAAACAGTTTGCACCAAATCTGAGTTTTAGTTGCTTCCTTCGTACTTGCATGAGAACATATTGCCTTTGCAATGAAACGCAAAAAAAAAATACTTTTTTTTCCCCACGACGCCTAGGGAACGCAATTTGGAATGGTCTCTTGGCATTCTGTGCACGTCGTTGGTAGTCGAAATGTCGTAAACAGACGTATCAGAAACGTCGAGGGAAGACGCATGCTCACTGAGACGTGTATGTGACTTATGACATATGTCATTTGGAACGTTCCCTCAACCTTCTGTGCACATTTTCTCGCGGATATTTAAAGGTTTCATTGACGTGGAAGGAAGGTAACGTCCGGACCTTCGACGTTGTACGACGACAGGTTACAGACGTCTTGGACGTTCTTTCGACGTTTTCTACACGTTGATGTGCTACCTGGGGTTGTGGGGTTTGTTTGGCGCGCGTATTGATAGATGGCGTCGGAAGCAGCGTCCGAACCCGGCCGAAAGTGTAGCCGACCAGCGAAAGAAAGCAGACGACTGGCAGACGAAATCCATTGGTAGAAAAAGCGCCGTAGTTATGCAAACGCGTTCTTTTTTTGTGTTTTGATTTTTTGGTCCGCATTTATTTTTAAACCAAAGGTACAACTACAAAAAGATCATATTCGTTTTATTAAACAACGGTGGTCCCGAGATTCGATTGAAACGTTTTTTATTAGCAGAAAATGAAATGACCGCCGTGCCGCTTGAACTGTATACATCTGGAACGGTGGCTGGGGTATTCACACGAGGGAGAAATCCCGGGGATTTCTCCCCGGCGCGCGGATCCCGCGAAGAAAGCGTCAGGCTTTGCGACGTGCAAAAGCCTCGCGCTTTTGTCCCGTGATGCGCGCGTGCCGCGGAGAAATCCCCGGGATTTCTCTTTCGTATGAATACCCCTTTAGGAAGGGAACATAGGACCAAAGAGGACAGAGAAAAAGGTTAATGAAGGAATTATAATTATATGTAGAGGGTAAGGTTCGCTGTGCGCACAAAGGCACGCAGCGAGTCGAGAATGTGTTTCCGGTGGTCGGGTGGCTTTGTGGAGTGTGGGCATGTCCATTTCGCGTAACTTGAGGGGCGATAGCTTGCCGGTATTAAATTGAGGTGTGTAGCCTTGTGCATGGGGTGCTTAGGACAGTCCCATATAATGTGAGGGCACTTCGCCGGCACTTTGCACTGGGAGCAGAGTGGGCTAGGGTCAACATTATCCTCGGAGATAGGGCGGTGAAATCTGGCGCTCCAAACTGGTGTCAATGCCGTTTGTGGATGAAGCTTACGGAGGCAGATCCTCTCCCATCTAGAGTATCCAGACAGGAGGGGACATTCCTCTGAGGAAGGAGAGCAGCAAGTCGCGCCTTTCTGGCGAGACGAGTGGCCTCCCTGCGCTTCAATGGGTCCATGGGAGCCTGGGCTGGATTGGGATGGGAGGGGCGGACACAACTTTGTGAGGGTTCAAAGGTAAGTAATAAAACCCCCGCGGCTGTGCTCGCCTTCTCGTTACCCGGAATGTCGGCGTGGCCGGGTATCCACGTTACTATTACTTGGCCCCCATTGGAGCGGAATAATTTACATACGGATCGGAGCTTCCAAACGGTTCCATTGCGGCTGGTCAGGCGGGTGCACTCTCGCACTGCCTCCTGTGAGTCTGTGAATACGTGCATACGCCTACCGTGGTGATATGAGTGTGACTGAATGGCGCACATAATTGCTTGGAGCTCTGCAGTTTTGGTACTTGGGGTGTACGGTGCAACTTTGCTGCATTTTTGCCGGGTGGTCTGTGAGCAATAGGCAACAGTGGTTTCTCCGTCATCCGCCCGGGCAGCATCAGTGTAAATTAGTAAATTTTGTTTGTGCGCTTCCAGTATGGTAATGGCTTTGACGTGCCGAGTTGCAGCCGCCCGCTTGCGACTGACAGGACGCGGGCCGTGTGACTGTGGGAGTGCTTTTAGGTTTACAAGTAGCGTGTCCTTCCACGGAGGGTTAAGAGGGGCGTTGCTGGGAACCTGAAATACGGTATCTCCCAGGTGACTCAGTATAAGCCGGCCGGCCTGGGTTCCCTGAAGACGGAGTTTCTGACCGATGAGCATTTTAGCGACAATCTCTCTAATGGAATTCAGCTGTGCTGCCGAGTGAAGTTGGGCCACGGGGGTGATTTTGGGCAAGTCAGTGATTACCCGCAAGGATGCGCGATTAAGATTTTCAAGCGTACCCCCCTGCGTACGAGTGAATTGGATATAGTTGTACCCGTACACAGCCTTAGAAATAAGGAGTGAACGGATCAACTGACGCAGCAGCTTTTCCTGAGCACCTTAGGTTTTGCCTGTGGTACGACGGATAATGTATAATGCTTCCAATGGGCTGTAATGGAGCGCACCAAGCTCTTGGCCCCTCCATTTTGATCAATAGTGAGAGGCCCAGGATGGTGAGGCTGGGCTGCTGTTCGAGTGTAATTCCGTAAAGATACAGCTTGAATAGGTTGCTGTAGCTTTTACTTCGCCCTTGGCGGCGGGCTGCGATGATGTAATTAGTTTTAGTGGGGGACAGGGCCATGCCGTTGTCCTCGAGGAACTGTGAGCTCACGTCCAGGGCATGTTGAAGTGTATTCTGTTGTGCAGCTAGTGTGGCGCCGGCCGTCCAGAAAGTAATATCGTCAGCGTATATTGTAAAACCGAGGCCTTCTACTTCGTCAAGTCGGAAGGCAAGCTCGGCCATAGAAATATTAAAGAGGGTGGGCGTAAGAACTGCTTTTTGAGGCACTCCCGTTGCATTGTGTGTGATGGGCCCTGAGGTGGCGCCTACCATGACTTGAAATTGGCGGTCTTTTGAGAATGATTTCACGGAATTTAGAATGTGACCGGTGAAGCCTAGGCGTTTAGCGGCGCGGATTACGGTGTGATGAGGAATTGTGTCGAATGATTTCTGCACGTCGGCCGCAACGATCGTGCGGGGACCGGAAGTAAGGGGTGCGATAATGGCGTGATGTACGAGTGCGAGACTATATTGCGTGGGAAGGTTAGGGCGGAATCCGGTTTGCATAGGAAGCAATTTGTTGTGAGTCTCTAAAATCCACGTGATTCGAGTGAGGACCATGATTTCCATCACCTTACAAAAGTTATATGTTAAGGAGATGGGACGCAGGTTGTTTATGCTAGTAAGCGACTTGCCCGGTTTGGGGATGGGTATGACGGTCGAGAGCTTCCAATCGTTGGGGAGCAGCCCTGTTTGCCACACGTCATTAAACCAGTTCAGCAGATCCTGCATGTCGACCTCCGGAAGATTCCGTAAAGCATTAATGGTTATGCGGTCTGGGCCAGGGGCGGTACTGCACTTGGCCGTGTTCAGTGCAAACATCAGTTCCCCCATAGTGAAGAGGGAGTCTTCAGGAAGATGCGCATTTTCTCTTTGGATCTGGTAGCAGTCAGAAGGCGATGAGGCAGAAGGTTGAGGGAAGAATGTTTCTGCTGCCAGTGTTGCCAACTCGTCCTCGGAAATGTGCAGATGCAGGGCCAAGTTGCTGCCCGTGTTCTTGTTCTTAGTTTTCCCGGCCATGCCCTTGTAGGTTCGCCATACCTTCTTCAGCCCTGCCCTTTCGTTGCATGAATTGCAGTGTATCTGCAACGTGGGTCTGTCGAGCTCCAGGGTATATCGTTTGGCTTTGGCGGTAGCGAGGTAGAGTTTAATTTTTAGGCGTTGGCTTCACTTGTCCTTACGGCATTGTTAGAGTGCCTGGAGTCGGGCGAGGTTTAAGAGATGAAGGTCCAGATATGGGGAGTCTTCCTTGACCTGATATGTAGATTGAGCCTTGCGCATGGCTTCTTGGATGCGGAGGGTAAGGTCAGTGTTGTTAAGAGTAGAGAGTGCTTCACGGAAAGTGTCCCATTTAATGAAACGTATATCCTTGCGTGGGCTGCAGCCAATGTAGAGTGTTGTGCAGAGAGGGACGTTATCACTTCCTATAGTGTCCGTATAGACACTCCACCTGGTTCTGAGGCCCGAGGATGCCCATGTCAGATCCTGGGACGTGTCATCCTGTTGTTCTGAAGCTCCAAAGGGAGTTAGGGTGTTGGCGGCATTGAGAAGTTCGAGATTGTGCTTCTTGCAGAGTGATGCTATGAGGCGCCCCCTACGAAGGGTTTTCTTGTAGCCCCATTGGTTATGGGGTGCGTTGAAGTCACCCGCGAGGATGACCGATTCTTTTGTGTTATTCATTATTTCATTAATCCACGCACAGCCACCGGTCTCTGACTGATTGGGACGGAGATACATATTGTAGATGCGGAGAGTCTTATTTCCTAGCCGGATTCTGACACCAACACTCTCTCTTTCCAGTCCCAAATAGACAGGAATTGTCTATTTGGGACTGGGGAATGTGTTTTGTTACCACGGTGAGGACCGTGTCAGGAGCGTCCAGAGAGCCACCGCGGTCACTGCTGGATCGTGGAATGGAGGGTGCGGTGAGGGTAAAGTATTCAGGAATCGTGGGCGTTGTCTCTACTGTCTCTTGCAGGAGTATAACAACGGGCGCGTCGTCTTTCATACGCTGCATGTATATCCCGTTTTCATTCGGCTGCCTTCGTGCAGGAATCTCGGCAGTTCCACTGAAAGATCCAGGGAGGGCGTTGTTTCTGCTTCCTTGGGGAACTTGCACTGGATAGAGGAAGGGTTATATCTTTTAAATTGGTTGATGATGTCAGCCAACATACTCTTAATCTCGTGAATGACACTTTTCATGGCATCGTGCTTCGCCTTTAGGCGTGTCATTCGGGCTTCGTTAAACTTCATCCAATCGATGTCTGCAGGGAAGTTCCCGGGGGAAACCGTCGTATGCATCATGGATGACGGAGTCTCCTCTTGAATGCGTCCAAAGACCATCGGTGGCGTACCTGTGGCAAACCTGAAAGGTGTACTCAATGCGTTTTCTGGGAGGGGAGGCCATGATTTCTCCGTTTTGGTTGCATTCCCTGGGGAGCGTCGGTTCGGAGGAAGCCTCCTGGTCGGTTTCCTTCTAGGCAGAATCTGTCGCTTTGGCAATCATTACTTGCAGCGATGTGTGGGCCACCGCAGTTGTTACACTTAGGCTCGAGTTCACAGTCATCGATGTCCTCATGTGTGTGTCCACATTTGTCGCACTTCTTGGTGGTGCTGGGGCACATGTCCGACTTATGCCCGAGCTTATGGCATGTAAAACATACCAGAGGCCGGGGCCTGTACTCTGCCACACTGAGCACTTCGCAAAGAAAGCAGACTTTCTTCGGGATAACGTTTCCTTCAAAGGTGACGAGAATTGCCTTTCCGGTTTTACCAATGGGTCTGGCTGCGATTATATTGTGTGTGTGGTAGTGTAGCCCCTCCATGAGCGATTCCGGTGTCTCGGTCATATCTTTTCCATGGAGATATATTAACCCTCGTATCTCATTGCTTGAAGTTGCCATATAGGGTGCGACCTCATAGCTTTTTTGGCCCTTTTCAATTTGGCCGATGCTCAATAGTTTGCTCGTGATTAGCGGGTTTTTGGTTGTCATGGCTATTGTGTCAGACTTTTCGTTCATGTGAACCAAGTAGGCATCTTTGTTTCGAATTCCTGTTTTATCCATCCCTGAATATATGTCTCTTCCTGTGAAAGTGTGTACGCTCTGCATGCATGTTGGTTTGTGGCATGTACTGTCTGACAGACTGGCGCCTATCAGCTCGAGGACACTCGAGGAGCGTGGGCACTGAGCGCTCGAGGCTCGGGGTGCGCGGGCAGACGAACGCCGGGCTCCGAAGTGATTAAGCCGATTTGACCAGTGGTCTCCTGTGAACCGACTCGATGTAGCATTGGCGACGAGGCGGACGACAACTTCAATCGGCAACGTTTTCGGTTGTTCAAGAATGACCACGACACGGGGTAAGCTCGAGGAGTTTCAAGGAACAGGATGCACAGCCTGGTCGGAGCGCTTGGATTTCTTCTTCCAAGCAAACAAGATCACGGACCCCGGGGAAAAGATAGCTCTGCTGCTGACCCAGTGCGGCGCGGAAACCTACGAGACCGTACAAGCCCTAACGGCCCCGAATAAGCCAGGAGAGGTGAGCTTTGAAAACATCATGTCCTTGCTCCAGCAGCATTACGACCCACGACCTTCGGAACTGTTCAGCCGAAGCAAATTCCAACGCCGCGATCAACAGCCCGGCGAGTCAATCGCTACCTATGTGGCTGCTTTGAAGAAATTAGCTGCCAACTGCAATTTCGGCGTTTTGACAAGGCCAGCGGTGGCGACAACAAGCGCTGGAGCATCAGCAGCCGTCGACCCGTTGGTATCGAACCCAACCATGTTACCACTGGACGTGATGCTCAGAGACCGTTTAGTCTGTGGCGTGCAAGATGAGCGTCTACAGCAAAGGCTTTTCGCAGAAAAAACGCTGACGTTCAAGCAAGCTTACGACATGGCAACACGACTGGAGAGCGCCGTTCAACAGCAGCAGGAGCTTAAAGCCCGCACGGCCGACCAACATAAGATTATTACATCAGCGCAACCTGCACGACGCCCCTCGGAGGCGGAAAAAATGCAAGCGGAGCCGCAATGCTACCGTTGCCATGGAAAGCACAGGCAAGACGCTTGCCCATTCAGTAGGGTGTCCTGCCGGTTCTGCAGGAAGATAGGACATATTGAGAAAGCATGTCGGAACAAAGCGAGGGCGGGCCCACGACGCTCAACCCATCACATGAGCTACGATGAAAATGACTATGCCGACGACGGACAGGTCAGTGGTTGTGATCAAAACCACCGGTTTGACTTACAGGAATTGAATGTGCAACACGCAAGGGGTATCGTACCCAAGCACCTTGTAACGCTCAAGGTCCAGGGAAGACCATTGGAGCTCGAAGTTGACTCAGGAGCAGCATTCACAGTAATTAGTGAAGAGACATACCGCAAGACCTGGCCCTCTCAGCCTCCTCGCTTGCAGAAAGACGATGTCACACTTCGAACGTGGACGGGCGAAGGATTGTGTGTTCTCGGGTCTGCGGAAGTCCAAGTCAGACATAAGTCCAAAACTACCCTCTTCCGTTGATGGTGACAATTGGAACTGGGTGCAACTTGATGGGTAGAAATTGGTTCCCAGCACTGAAGGTACAAGTCAGCGGGTTGCACCATCTTTCGCCAAGCCAAGATGTACGGAAGGTGCTTCAAGCACACGAAGCGGTATTCAAGTCCGACATCACGGGGTACACTGGTCCACCAGTCCAGCTGGAGCTAAAAGAACCTACTACCCCTAGATTCCTCAAGGCACGCACCATACCTTTTCCTTTGCGCCCTGTCGTAGAGTGTGAGCTAATGGCTCTGCAGAAGCAAGGAATTCTTGAACCGGTCCAACATTCAACATGGGCGACACCAGTGGTCGTGGTCAGAAAGACTGATGGCTCGGTGAGACTCTGCGGGGACTATTGGAGTACGGTGAACATCGCAATTAAACCGGCCGCTTACCCCCTGCCCACCCCCACGGAAGCGCTGTCTAACCTCCGGAGTGGCACAGTGTTTTCAACGTTGGACCTCGTTCAGGCGTACCAACAGCTGCGAGTGACAGACACCACGACTGAACTGCTAACAATCAACACCATCAAGGGCTTGTTCCGAGTAAAAAGACTTCCCTTTGGAGTGGCGGCAGCGCCGGCAATCTTCCAAAAAGTCATGGACATGACATTAGCAGGTAACCCTGGAGTCGCTGCATACCTCGACGACGTTATCATCAGTGGGCCAAACGCCGAGGAACATGCCTATCGACTAGACCAGGTGCTGACAAGACTAGAGAAAGCAGGACTGAGATTGAAAAAAAAATGCCACTTCGGGGTCAGAGAAGTCAAAGTTTTGGGTCACCTGATCAATCCGGAGGGAATTCATCCCACACAAGACAAGATTCGCGCGGTGGTGGACGCTCCAGAGCCGACAAACAAGGCAGAGTTGCAGTCTTTCTTCGGGCTCTTAGCGTTCTATGACCGATTTCTGCAAGATAGAGCGACGATAGCGAAGGAGCTTTATAGCCTACTGGAGCGGAAGGCAGAATGGCGATGGGAGGACAGACATCGTAAGGCTTTCCAGAAATTGAAGCAACTAGTAGTGCAGTACACTGTGCTGGCACACTATGATGAAAGGAAACCATTACTGTTGTCATGCGATGCTTCACCATATGGTGTGGGTGCCGTGCTGGCACAGTTGGACTCAGACGGCCGAGAGGCTCCGATTGCCTTCGCGTCCAGAACGCTAGGAGCCTCCGAGCGAAACTATTCTCAGCTTGACCGAGAAGGCCTGGCCATTGTGTTTGGGGTCAACCATTTTCATCAGTACGTCGAAGGACGGAGTGTGATCATCTACACAGACCAGCAGCCTCTGCTAGGCATCCTCGGAGCTGAGAAGCCTGTTCCACAAGTCCTGTCACCGAGGATGACCCGGTGGTGTGTCAGACTGGCAGCTTATAACTACGAGCTAAGATACCAACCAGGAAAACGCCATCAGAATGCGGACGCTCTTAGCCGGCTTCCGCTGTCAACCACTGAAAATTAACCGGAGGTTCCAGGAGATATCCTGATGTTTGAAGCTTTGTCCTGTCCACCATTGTCTGCCGAACAAGCGGCTAGAGAGACTGCAGCTGACAGCGTCCTTCCGAATGTATACCGAGCCATCCTAGAGGGTACACTTGACCGGTTACAAACACCGGAGTACTCGGTGTACAGAACCAAAGAGGCAGAGCTGTCGAACCACAGGAGATGTGTAAGTTGGGGAGCACGAATCGTGATTCCTACACAGCTAAGGAAAGACACCATGGCCCTGATGCACTCTGGACATCGCGGGATTGTGGCAATGAAAGCATGCGCTCGGAGCTACGTTTGGTGGCCCGGAATAGATACTGATATCGAGACAGCAGTTGCAGAATGCAGCACCTGTCAGATGCACCGAAAGTGTTCGCCCAAAGAACCTATCCCTGTCTGGACTAGGCCATCAGAGCCATGGGACACCCTTCACGTGGACTTTGCAGGTCCGGTCAATGGTCAGGTCTTCCTGGTTGTGGTGGACGCGTTTACCAAATGACTCGAAGTGCGGGTAGTCCGCAATATGACCTCGACCGAAGTCATTAGGGAACTAAGGGCCATGTTTGCAACATTTGGCCTGTCAAGGAAAATTGTGTCGGACAATGGCGCAACGCTGGTGTCCGAGGAAATTAGAAGGTTTTACCGGAACAACGGCATCCTGGCGGTTACAAGTGCACCGTACCATCCTGCCACTAATGGACAGGCGAAACGCACGGTACATGAGCTAAAAATCGTTCTCGCCAAGAGAGGGAAGGTAGAACTAAGGTGTGCGCTTGCAAGGTTTTTGTTTAAACAACATAGCACCATCCACGTCGTCACGGGCAAAACGCCAGCTTGGCTGATGTATGGAAGGGAGCTTACATCAGCTTTGGAACGACTAAAGTGTGTTGTGTTTGAAAAACCTGTGAGGGCGGCCGATTCCTCTACCTTTTCTGAAGAACCTGAAATAACGACCGGTTCCTCGGACCCACATGAGCTGAGCGTGGGACAGGCAGTTTGGACGAAGAAGTTTCCAAGTAGTCATGGTTGGTTTACTGGAATTGTCGAACGTCGAATGGGCCTACGCTCATGGATGGTCCGCATTGATCAAGGATTGTTGCGCCGTCATCGCAACCATATACGAAAGCGATGGACAAACACCGAGGTGCGAGAAAAACCGGACACGTGGCCTCCGGTCTGGGACATCGAGATTGACAGCTCGGCTTCAACGCAGCCACCATCACACAGCTCTGACAGTCAGGCCCAAACAACCAGATCACATCCGGGAGCTGGCGACAAGCCAACGACTGCTCCTCAGGAACCAGTGTCAGCGTCTTCGACGGCCGGCACTAATCCCACTTCGGGCACCCCCCGGGCCACCAGAACCCGACGACCTCCGCAACGCTACGGGTACCACAACTAGTTGGAGGAGGTGTTATGTACTGTCTGACAGACTGGCGCCTATCAGCTCGAGGACACTCGAGGAGCGTGGGCACTGAGCGCTCGAGGCTCCGGGTGCGCGGGCAGACGAACGCCGGGCTCCGAAATGATTAAACCGATTTGACCAGTGGTCTCCTGTGAACTGACTTGATGTAACAGTTTGGGCACAATGGTCTGAGTTGGGGGTTTCCCTTTGGCTGGATTACTTGGTTGAGATTGATCCATCTTGGATATTGTGACCTTTGTTCGGATATTTCACTCCTCGCCATGCTCCTTCATTACTCTCGGAGGTTGGTGTTGTCGTATGCACCGGCCTAACCGGAGTTGTGCCGCTCTGTGTCAGCATCTCATCTCCCGGTAGGCCATGTTGGGAACGTTGCAATGTTTGCGTCAGTATGTCGTTTTCTTTTTTCTTTTCCATGTACGCTTCGAAAGCGCTCTTGTTTTTGAGGAAGGCCTCGATCTCTCTTTTGTTTGTGAGGTATTCCTCTATCCCTTGCCGGTTGTTCTTGAATGCCAGGTATAGGTGGGCTTCATGCTGTGGATCTATCGTGAAGGTGGTAGTTGCCTGCCCGCTATTATTGGGTGGGTGGAGTTTCCCGGACCGCTGCTTCTGGTCGCGTAAGGCTCGTTGTTGTCATGGCGCGGTTTTTCGATTCTACTTGGAGAGTGCCTGCTGGGGTCTTCAGAACTGCCCCCGAAAAAGCTTGGGGATCCCTATCTGGGCCGGCTTGGTGACCGGGTGTTCTATTTTCCGCCGCCTCCAGGCTGCTGAGGTTCGGGACGAGCCCCGCTGACGCGGGCAATGGTCTTTCGCTTGGACTTGTTAGGCCTAAAGAACCGAGGCGACGAAAACACGTCTGCACCCATCAAAGGCAGAAGAGGACGTCCGCGGTCGCGACCAGTCTCGATAAAAAAGTAGCGCCATCTATCGATACGATCGCCAAATACACCCCGCAACTTGACTTGGTCGTCCGCGTCGCCGCCCGCCGTTGACCCTGGCAAGTTTCTTGGCCCTATTTTTTACAAAAAAAAAGCTACGCTTTCTAATTTTACAAAAAAAAAAAAAAACGACCTGCGGAATACATCTTTGACGAAACGTTCAGACTGCTACGTGCCGGCGTCGATTTTTACGGTCCATTGTAGGTCGAGCCTGGTTGCTTGGGACACCCTATATATGACTCGCCACGAATGGACGCAAGCCTACTAGGTATGCGGGTACTATATAAAAATTTTCGCATTCTATTACTGTCCTACAGCCCTGTGTCAGCCCCGTGTCTCGAATAAAAATAAGCACAGCTGTTGTTGAACTGTTACAGAGCGTCACGAGTGAAGAGTCTAAAAACCGTGTCGTCTAACGCCACCTGAGTGTCGTTTACTCGGTGGTGCAGATAGTGCATACCATAAAAATGTGTTCTCTAGTTAGTTACAGACGTCTTTTTATCGTTTGGCGGATATTATTTTGTAAACACTATACGCTAGTGCGTAATCGTCGAATCAACGAATTCATTTGACGACAGGAGGGAACTCTCAAGGTGATGTTTAGATTCAGTGGTCGAGGTGGACATGAAACAAGTCTATAATTTTCTGTCCGCGAGGAAGTGCCGTGAAAGAGCTCTCGGACCGCCGAGCTTAAGGTCAAAATTTGTTTTTTGTGCACGGGAAAAAAAGAGTTGTTTGTTGGCTTTGTGCAACTAGGCCATCAAAAAGTCAAAAGCTTGTATACGGTCAGTAGTCTCCGAGCCAAAATAAGGAACGCATTACAGTTACTCAGCTTACGCTCTACTTAGGATGCGTAAGCTAGTATAGAAGCAAAAGAACAATGCCCAAAGCAAAAAAAAACAAACAGCTGACGTATAACAAGCACCAAGAGCCGTTCCTCCGACTGAAAGGTTTGGGAGGCCCAAGAATTTTTGCGGGTGCTTAATTTTTACGAGACCTGAAAAACGCGCGAGCGCGCACGAAACTTGGTAAGTAAACATGGCATAAAAAGAAAACATATATATCCATTGATTGGAAATTGAGGTTCCAACAGCTGCGCGTGGTGCAAGCAATTTCTTGCGCTCCTGTTTCGTCCTTATCACTTTCAGTTTATGTTTAATATGTTTCTTTACTCTCTTTATCACCGTGAATATCTGCACTTGAACCATTAATTATTTGCGGATAGAAACAATATTTAACTTTCTAAAACACTCGATAATTAGCAGAGCTCTAAATTAGTTTCCTTTAATATAAACAATCGCCTTCCCCAACGTAGTTTCTTGAGCATAGAACGCAGAACTTTAAGTACTTGCAAAATAGAAAGATGACAAACGGAAAATATGCTGAGTCAACAAATCTTTGACAAAGCATATTATCAACTGTACTTGTTCAAACTGAATCTGTCCATGCCTAGAAATAAGAGCGTGCAAATATTATTGGTAGGATTCCGTGTCATCGGGGTTTATTAGCTTCGAATTCAAGGTGTTTTCTCGGGATTTCCCTTTTTTTCCCAACAGATTTGTTGTTTTTCTCCGTCAATTTTATGGTCAGATAGATTTTTTTTAATGTTTACTCGAGTTTATGTTGAAGGAAATAGGACGCGGGCGTGTGATTTTTGAATTCCAGGGAACATGCGCATGACCCGAATACTTGGAAAACGAACCAATACGAATAATCAAAGAAAACTACAATAATTCTGAAGAGAAAGAAAAAACTCGAGGAACACTTTAGTGGGGGCTGTGCTCCGGCATTTACCGAAATCACGGAACCCTAGTTACGTGGTATGTTGAAATGCACTTATCAGAAAGATTAACCTTCATATGAACTCACTGGAAATCCGTCTAATTCAATGCGTTTCTTTTTTTCTTTTTTTTTTGTCCGCGATTATACTACTGCTACTGACTTCACTGTGTCCGTAGACAAATGACCCGAACACTTGTCTATTTTCTTTATTTACGTATTTAATATTCTGTTACTTGAAATATGTGGGGTAATCAATATGAAGGCTCTGCAAAAAAAAAGATATGAACATGATGCATATTGTAAAGATTCCTCTACGCCAGGGGTCTCTAAACCCCGAACCACAAGCCAGTTCCGGCTCTCGGATGACCGCGGTCTTTCCAGCGACGCCCAATTCGCGGCCCGCTGCTAAAAACGGAAAAAAATTAGTGCTTGTAAAAAAATCGGTGCCGCGACACGCACCAAAGGCGCGAACGAATATATCAGAAAGTTTGAAAGAAAACTTCAGTGTTGTGAGAATATTCGAATTGTAGTTTCGAATAATACGCCATTCTATATTCGCTTCGAGATTAACTCTGATATTCCTATTTTTCGAAGTGTTGACCGCGAGCCCGGTTGAGCGCGCTTCTTACCGAGGACCCGCGTTCCGCTGAGAAGAAACACCCGCAAAGCTCAATTCCGCGGGTGTTGCTTCTCTGCAGTGCACCGGTGCTCGGTAAGAAGCGCGCTCAACGGTGCAAACCCACCACGATCAACACTTCGAAAAGTACATTGTTGTTGTTGTGGAAAACTTTATTGAACCAAACAATAGACCGAAGTCTAGTTTAGGGGCTCGAAGGGATTTTGGGTATGGGACCGTCTCATGCATAGGCGTTTCTTCCACTTGTCTTCGATCTTCTGCGCCCTGGAGAGGACTTCCAGTTGTACAAATACCCTTTCGGGAATTCAGTGCCATCGGGTGACTGAAGTATCAGTTTCACTTTTGCCGTACTAATGGCTGAGGTGAACCTGTGGTATTTTATCCGGCACCGCCACTTTCGCAAGACATGGGCGGACGAGAATGCGCTCTTCACTGCACAGTTTGTTGTCGGTGTCAGTTTGGATGGTGACAAAATACATCCGGGTAGAACAAAACGGCAACTTGCATGAACGCCTAGAGAAAAAACAAATATATACATCAAGGGGCATTAGAGGTGATTGCGAGCCGCCAACAAATTGACTGGACCAAAGTTAGAAGTAAACACTTACGCAACTTTTGTATTATATTCCTCGTGGCCCTGTGGAACCGTCTCGAATATGGGCCTAGCATCATCCGCTTATACATGGCTTGCACGTGACGTCATTCAAAGAGCGCTCCGATGACCACCAGAGAAGAGGGAAAGAAGGAGCTCCCCTCTTATCAGGATCCTCTTATGTGCCTTCCGAATTCGCACAGATGTCGCTACAATCCTCCCAGAAGATTATAGAAGATTAACCCGTCACTCGAAATTCTTAGAAAAGCAGCTTCCCTCTCCTCCTCTTATATGGTGGTCAAAAGTATGCGATGAAACGTCAGTACAAGCCACGTATAATCACCTTCAACTTCTTCCCATATCTGTAATCAGAATAACCAGGAGGCGGCCAATGGTACCGCCTCCTGGTTATTCTGATATCATCGTCGAATTTCTTCGACGATTATATTGAACGAAGTTGCCAGACTGAATTTCGGAAAGGGTCTATGGAGTCACGTTCTTAAAAAAAAAAAATTCAAATTTTTTTTTTTTTTTTTTTTTTTTTTCAAAACGGGACGGTGCACGCGCGTGCGTGGTGTGTGTAAAAACAAATTGAGACAGTGTTAGTGTTATCTACACTACAGTCAAATTTTCAAAATTAAAGGGAAGCTGAAACACTTCTTTAAAAAAAAATGAGTCAGAGGTGAATTCTGGCGTATTTTTATCCCGTGAACCTGAATATCACGTTCGTTTTTTCCGAAGTAACTAAACGTGAGAAAACACAAAATGCTCCGACCAGTCATGACGTCGCACTATAGATCTTTGGGCCGCCAAGCGCGTGTAGCTCGTGTGGGCAGCACGTGCAACTGCAAGCTTGCTGGGTATATTTTCCGCACTGACGCCACTTATGACGTATATTTCCGACCTTTTTTTGTATGGTATATTCGGCTGGTCATTTTCGAGCGCTCCAATCATCCGAGTCGGAGCTACCAGATCCCGGATCGCCTCCGCATCGGAGCGAGAGAATCGGCACGCTCAGCCGAACGCTCCTCAACTTTTCAGAGCGGCAAGCCGAGCGGATAGAGGGTGGCCTGCGCCACTAGAGGACGGCGCGAGCCGCCTTCTAGCGGAATGTTTTCCTCTCGGTTTCAAAGGGTTCAGCAGTATACAGTCATCCATCCATTCATAAATCCTTGAAAAATGGCAACCGTCAAGGCGGACGCTGATAAGGTCATCGCAAGCCAGCCGTGCCAAGTGGAAGTTCTTGCGAAACTATCAAAAAAGACAACATTACAGCTTGAAACTCTCGTACGTTTGTTCTTACCGCTTTGTCCGAGTAAGTTCACACTATAGAAACATAGGCCTTAACCTTGGGCACCGTACACGGTGCGTCAAACAACTCGGCAAACTTCGCTTCGCAAACACGGCCCTCGTCGTCGTCGTCCGAGCTGCTGGTGTTGTCGCTGTCTGCTATGCTTCGTCTTACCTTAGCATGGACTAACCGCCAATGCTGTGCTAGCGCGAGCAGCTAGCCTTGACTGCCTTGTCTGAAGCACTCGCTGCGCGAGCGCTCCTGCAGCTGCCGACGCTTCATTCGAAGCAACTACCTCGCGCTTTTAGCACGCGCGGCAAACAATAGTCCATACTAAGGTGAGACAAAGTTTTTTTGTAGCTTCGCCAGCAGCACTGACGGTGCCACCTCTAACATTAAACGTCTTCGTTTCAACGACATTTCACCTCGATTCGGGGAGCACAACACAACGGTGATGGCGTAGAGACTGACGGCTGTTTTTCTCACCCCACTTTCTGCGGAGTAACCGCTCATTCACACTGGAAGCGGATTCGCGTTCGCAAAGCGGTTGCGAACGCGGTTGTATAAAGATTCAATACAATTGCACGCGCACTCGATGACATCAAGTGCGCGTGCAATTGCACTGGATCTTTATACAACCGCGTTCGCAACCGCTTTGCGAACGCGGATCCGCTTCCAGTGTGAATGAGCGGTAATTGCGTTCTCGCCGTCCGCTTCCGACACAAAAGCAAAATGGCGGAATGGCTGGAGTCACGTGACTGGTGGGGAGCGAGATCTCTCGCGCGCTCCCACTCACGGTGTGCTCCCACTTCTAAGTCAGAGCGCCTCAAACCGCTCTGATTCGGAGGACGGCGAGAGTCGGAGCTTCGAGAGCGCTCCGAAAGAACCTGCCGAATATACTTGGAGCGCCTGACATCGAATTGCCGAATGCACACCGGCTCTTTAGAGCGCTCCAAGAGGCTGAAAAGCGAATAGCCGAATACACCATTAGAAATAGCAAGAGTGAGCGTGTCACGAATGATAAATGATGAGGCGAAGAATAACTAAAGAAACTGAATGTTTAATAAGGCGAACTTGTGCCCAAATAACAGAACAGAAAAAGGATAGCGCCGCAGGCGTCGATAGCGGCGAAACAGCAGGATCGAACGCTAAGGCGAGACTGACTGTGGCTCGTCACGCGGAGCCCCTTATGTACCTACATGCGTGGTCTTCTAGGATAATCGGCGTAGAAACTTCGACGCGTAGAACATTCGGGCCTGGAACAAGCCAACATGACTCTCGAATTCTCCAGAACGCTAAATTGCAGGAATAAACAAAAGACACGTCGCTCCCAGGATTCGAACCCTAGCTTTTCGCGTGGGAGGCAGGCGCGATAACCATGAGGCCACGCGCGCGCTGCCTACTTGGCCAGCTGCGCGCGCGGCATTACTCCCCCCTTTAAAAAGTGCATCGCCCCGATGCAGCACAAAACAAAACAAAGCAAACAAAAAGAAGGGTAAACTAAAGAGTCATTTGGAATACGTAAGGTCCACTGTCCTATCGAGCGTAGTACGGCTTCATGCGCACGACGTGGACGACTTCTGGTAGTGGAGGGCGCGTGATGAAGTCCGTGTTCCATCTGGCTTCACCTCGTAGTTCAGATCACCGAGTCGACGAAGCGCTTTGTGGGGTCCAAAGTAGCGCTTCAGGAGTTTCTCGCTGAGACCACGGCCGGCGGATTGGTGTCCACACCCACACTCTCTCTCCGGGCTGGAAGTGGACGTCCCGGCGACGAAGGTTGTAGCGGCCAGTGTCGATACGTTGTTGGGCTTGAATCCGGATTCTGGCGAGCTGACGGACTTCTGCCCGCTGGGCAACCACCTGGGCGTCGTCGCTTCCGTCGACAGCCGGTTCGTGGGGTAACATTGCGTCCAGCATTGTCGTCACTTTGCGACCATGAACCAGTTGAAAGGGTGAAACCCCGGTGGTTTCTTGCACGGCCGTATTGTAGGCAAAGGGGACATACGGCAACACCTCGTCCCATGTCTTGTGCTCCACGTCGACGTACATGGAAATCATGTCGGCGATTGTCTTGTTGAGTCTTTCCGTCAGCCCGTTGGTCTGAGGGTGGTACGCCGTGGTCCGACGATGGTTGGTGTGGCTGAGACGAAGGACTTCTTGTGTCAGCTGGGCCATGAACGAGGATCCACGGTCTGAGATCAGGACTTCGGGAGCGCCGTGCCGGAGGACGATGGATTCAATGAAAAACTTGGCAACTTCCACAGCAGTTCCGGAAGGAAGGGCTTTCGTTTCGGCGTACCGCGTGAGATAATCTGTGGCGACGATGATCCAGCGATTTCCCGACGTCGACGGCGGAAAAGGGCCAAGTAGATCCATTCCGATCTGCTGGAAGCGTGCCTTTGGCGGAGGAATTGACTGCAAGAGACCGGCCGGCCTCGTTGGAGGTTTCTTTCGTCGCTGGCATTCATGGCATGAACGTGTGTATAGGTGGACGGTTTTGGGGAGCTTGGGCCAGTAATACTTTTCACAAATACGGGCCAGTGTCCGGCTGTAACCAAGGTGTCCGGACGTCGGGTCGTCGTGGCAGGCTTGGAAGATCTTCTCTCGAAGGTCGGTCGGGATTACCAGCAGCCATGTCGAGTTGTTGTTGTCGAAATTCTCTTTGTAGAGAACACCTTGTCTAATGGCGAAGGTCGGCAGGGCTCGTGAAAAAACACGTGGTATGGCACTCCCACGCCCTTCCAGGTGCTCGATTAGTGCGCGCAGCTCAGGATCGTCTCGTTGACGTCGGGCCATGTCGTCGCTGTTCACTGATCCCAGGAAACACTCGTCGTCATCGTCGTCGCTGCTGTCAGAAGGTGTTTCGACGGGAGCTCTGGACAGGCAGCCGGCGTCGCTGTGCTTGCGACCTGACTTGTAAACGACGGTCATGTTGAACTCTTGTAGTCGGAGACTCCGTCGCGCAAGACGTCCTGACGGGTCCTTGATGTTCGCAAGCCAGCATAGCGAATGGTGGTCCGTGACTACCCGGAACGGGCTTCCGTATAAGTACGGACGAAACTTCGTGATCGCCCAGACGACCGCAAGGCATTCTTTTTCAGTCGTGGAGTAATTTCGCTCCGCCTTGGACAATGTCCGACTTGCGTAGGCGATGACTCGCTCTGTGCCTTCTTGTACTTGAACCAGTACCGCGCCAAGTCCTGCGTTGCTTGCGTCCGTGTGAATCTCGGTTTCCGAATCCTGGTCGAAATGTCCAAGAACAGGAGGCGCCTGCAGTCCTCGCTTCAGCTCGTCGAACGCCTGCTGCTGCTCCTCGGCCCATTCGAACTTCTCGGCGTCGTTCATGAGGCTTGTGAGCGGTGCGGAAATCCTTGCGAAATCTCGAACGAAGCGCCGATAGTAGGCACATAGCCCAAGGAACCTTCACACGGCCTTCTTGTCGCTTGGCACTGGAAATGCTGCGACGGCGCGAGTCTTCTCTGGGTCTGGACGAATGCCTTCGTTACTAACCACGTGACCTAGGAACTTCAGTTCGTCATAGGCGAACCGACACTTTGACGGCTTGAGGGTGAGTCCGGCGGTCCGTATGGCTTGGAGAACAGCTCGGAGTCGTCGCAAGTGCTCGTCGAAGTCGCCGGAAAACACTACGACGTCGTCGAGTAGACGAGACGGCTTTGCCGCTTCAGTCCTGCCAGTACGGTGTCCATGACACGCTGGAAAGTTGCTGGCGCCGTGCATAGTCCGAAGGGCATCACCTTAAACTCGTACAGCCAATCCGGTGTGACGAAGGCTGTCTTCTCTCGGTCCCGTTCGTCGATCTCGATTCGCCAGTAGCTGCTCTTCTGGTCAATCGATGAAAAGTATCGAGAATGGCGCAGCCGGTCTAACGTGTCGTCGATGCGGGGGAGTGGATAGACGTCTTTCATCGTCACTGCGTTCAGCTGCCGGTAGTCCACGCAGAACCTAAGCGTCCCGTCTTTCTTCTTAACCAGTACAACTGGGGAGGCCCAAGGACTGCTTGAGGGTTGAATTATGTCGTCGTTCAGCATCTCTTGAACTTGCTCCTGGATCACCTGCCTTTCTTTGACGGAGACTGTATGGAGATCGGTGCACAGGGCGCGCGTCGTCCTCGGTAACGATGCGGTGCTTCGCAACAGCGGTTTGGCGCACCTTCGACGACGTCGCAAAGCAGTCGCGGTATTCGGCGAGGAGGTTAACCAGCTGACGTCGTTTCGGGCCCGGAAGCTTAGGTTCAATGTCGAGCTGCGCTGGCGACGTACTGTCTTGCTGAGGTGGCGAGGATTCGTCAGCCATGGCGGCGATTTCCGCCGAGTTTCGGAGTTCCTCGACGTGGCCAACGGCTGTACCTTTCGTGAGGTGTTGCGCTTCGTTTCGGAAATTCGTCATGAGGATCACAGCGCGGCCATCCTGAAGTTCAGCTACCCCTCTTGCGACGCCTATTCCTCTTCCTAGAAAAACCTGGAGGCTCCCCTCGAGCAGAACTTCGCCGCAGAAAGCTTCGGTGATCCCGACAGGTGCGAAAACACTCAACCGCGGCGGTAAGTTTACGTGACTTGCGAGGACTCGGACCGCGGATGACGTCGCTTTGGGTTCCTCCGGTGGTGAAACAGGTTTTCGCAGAGTTAGCCGGTTTGCTCTGAGGTCGATGACGGCGCCATACTCGCCGAGGAAGTCCATTCCGAGGATAATGTTTCTCGAACAGTCCTGCAGAACGACGAACTTCACAGGCCACGTCTCACCGTGGATCTTGACGCGAGCAGTGCATCGCCCGGCTGGTGTGATGAGGTGCCCACCGGCGGTTCGTATTTGAGGGCCTTCCCACGGCGTTATCACTTTTCGCAAGCGGCGTGAGAGCCTCCCACTCAAGACTGAGTACTCTGCTCCGGTGTCCACGAGTGCCGATGCGTCGTGGCCGTCGATAATGATGTTTAGGTTGTTGGACACCGATGCAGGGACGTCGTTGCGATGCGTAGCGTCGAGAGAGTGGGAGCGCTCCGGCGTTCTTGGAGGCTCTTTACTTCGGTCGTCTTCGGCAACGCCACCTCCAGGCGTTGCCGCACTTAGTTTTCTCGGCGACGCAAGGGCTACAGGCTCTCTCGGCGGGGTCGTGGCGCTGGAGACGCTGAACGTCTGGGCGACGGTGAGCGGGACTCACGGCGGAGCGGCGTTGAAGATGGCGAACGTCAGAGGTACTCCTCGATGTCACGAGGGCGTTCGTCGTACCTTGGGCGCGGGTCGTTCGGGTGGAACCCGCGCAGGCTCAGTTGTCGGTAGGGGCATCGACGGTAAATGTGGCCGGCTTCACCGCAGTGGTAACACAACGGGCGTCGATCGGTCGTCCTCTACACGTCGGTCTTTCGTGGAGCAGCTTGTTCTGGGCGGACGTACGCCCGATCTTCATGGCGTCGTGAATACTGCGGCGCTAAAGGTTCACGTCGAGGTGGCGCCGTATACGGGTGAGCAGGGGGCGGTGGTCGTCGGGTAGCTGCGGCGTAGCTCAGCTTCGGTGGTTCAGGAGCGGCGCTGGCGAGAACTTCTGGCTGCAGCGCCTGCTGAAGTTCTTCCCGGACCATCTCAGCGACTGAGGGCGTAGCCGGGCTTGTGGCAGCAGGTAGCAGCTTCCTGATTTCCTCCCGCTCGACGTCCCGGATTATCTGGAGGATGTCCGTGGGGTTGTAGCCGGAAGACGAAAAGTCAGCGACGCCGGGAACTCAGTGATAGTGGGCGGCGCGTGCTTGAAGGGCACGTTCGATGTTGGTGGCCTGTGTTATGAAACCTTCGACGGTGGTAGGTGGGCTCCGAACAAGTCCACCGAAAATGTTTTCCTTGACGTCACGCATCAAGACCCGGAGCTTTTTCTCTTCGGGAGCGTTTGGGTCGGCCCGATTCATCATGTGGAGAACGTCTTCAACGAAGCTCGTGACGCTTTCGGTCGGCCCTTGGGTTCTAGCTCACAGGAGTTCTTCCGCACGAAGTCGTCGGTACTGGTTGGCAAAGGTGCGTCGCAGCTCGGCCTGGAATTCTTCCCACGACGAAATCGACGCTTCGTGGTTCTCGAACCAGGTGCGTGCCGTGCCTTCCAGAGCGAAGTAAACATTTTGAAGGTACTGCTCCGGTGTCCATCGGTTATGGCGGGCCACTCGTTCGTATAATGTTGTAGCCAATCCTCAACGTCCTCGTGGATCTCCCCGTGGAAAGGCGTCGGAGTCCGGGGTGCGACCGGCAGATATACGACGGCAGAAGCGGCCGGGGTCTCCGACAGGTTTGCCATCGTGGTCCTCCTTGTTTGCTTGGTCTTGGGTGGCAACGGTCCTAGTTCCGGGGGTAGGCCAAGGTTCCGGCGACTTGATCGGGTACCTTCCTGGTCTTCTTTGGGTTCTTGGGGGCTTGGATTCGGAGTTGCACTGCGGGACCTCGGAGGGGACCGCTGCACGGGCATGCGGTACCCCGCACCTCCACCAGAATGTCACGAATGATAAATGATCAGGTGAAGAATAACTAAAGAAACTGAATGTTTAATAAAGCGAACTTGTGCCCAAATAACAGAACAGAAAAAGGATAGCGTCGCAGGCCTCGATAGCGGCGAAACAGCAGGATCGAACGCTAAAGCCTGGTTCACATGCAGCGGTTTTGGCCCTAGAGCGGCGCGATTTCTGCCGTCGCGGCGCTCGTGCCGCAGAATTGCTGGTGCTGGCCAGAGCGCCGCGACGGCAGAAATCGCGCCGCTCTTGGTCCCAAAACCGCTGCATGTGAACCAGGCTTAAGGCGAGACTGACTGTGGCTCGCCACGCGGAGCCCCTTATGTACGTACATGCGTGGTTTTCTGGAATAATCGGCGTAGAAACTTCGACGCGTAGAACATTCGGGCCTGGAACAAGCCAACATGATTCTCAAATTCTGCAGAACACTAAATTGCAGGAATAAACAAAAGACACGTCGTTCCCAGGATTCGAACCCTAGCTCTTCGCGTGGGAGGCAGGCGCGATAACCATTAGGCCACGCGCGCGCGGCAGGCGTGCATAGTTTTGACCGGCGCTGAAGATGCGCAGGAGCAGAGATTCCGAAAACTCTTAGTATGGCGTCACGCCTCAGGAAGAAGGGGCTTCATCGGTACTTTAAAAATTAATTTCTGCAGCCTTCGTGCACTAAATTGAAAACTATAATCTCGATATTCGTGATCCTGGGGGCCAAATGAAGACGATTTAGGAGTTCTTCCTCAAACAAAGAACCGCTTCAGTTTCCCTTTAAACTGCGGCTATTAAGCAAAATGTGTTAGGCAGAGATGTCCCGACAACCGACATTCATCACTCATGATCGTCTTTTTTTTTATTTTCCCAAATTCAAGATTCAATAAGGAGTACTTGCATATAGCAAGATTTATAAATCTCCTCGATTAGGTGGGCATTTCTATAGGTTTAATTTTATGCTTAATGCATCGTTTACTTTTACTTGCCATTCCCATGTAGGCAATTAACTTTGAGGTCACAGTCCGTAAATATAGCTAGATTAAAATTAGTTTAGATATGAACATGTGAAAACTTGGGAACAATCTTCGATTTCAGATTGTTTTTTGTTTAGGCATATTGAAGTAGCGAAAACCTTGGAGAAACTATTCGATATTAGATTCGAAATTATTCGGCGAAAACGACTATTCGTTTCGCATTTGATTCGAGCTCAAAATTCACTATTCGCACATGCCTAAAAACGGCTCTACCACACCTCATCCCAAGTCACTTCATCCCAGGATAGTTCATCCCAGACACATCAAAGCAAAGTCATTTCATCCTAGGATGTTTCACCCCAAGGCAGTTTATCCCATGGGCAATCCATACCACGGCATTTGATGCCAGAGTAATCCATACGGTTCAGCCGATTCAAGGGCCACTCACTTCGTCGCAGGTCAGTTCATCCCAGGACTGTTCATCCCGGACACTTTATCCCAGAAACGTTCTGTCCCCAGACGTCTCACCCCAAGACGCTTTATACCAAAGATATTTCATACCTGGATACTTTATACCACACAGTCTTCTGCCTAGAAAAAAAAAAAGTTATAAAATCAATTTTTCACGCGCGGAGCCGGCATATCCACTTCGTCTTTCTTATGTTGTCACCCGTGCCACGGAATACCGCCCTGCTCTTGGAATCAAGCTCCCATCAGTCGAACAGTCCAGCCGGCCCGACTCATTGATTGTCATCGAGTTTGTTTATAGAACATGGCTATACTTTTGTGGCTTCTTGTTCTAGGGATATTTTCGGGACAACTGTGCTGTCTTTTTTTTTTTCTTTCTTTTTTTTTCTTTTTTTTTTTTGAAGTTTATTTGACATATGAAATGTCGGGGAGGGAGGAGCAAAAGGTTGACGAAGCTACCTGACGTGGCTCCATTCCCCTTTTCGGCGCTACACCAGTCGCAGCAGCAGTGTAGAAGTCGTACATATAAAATTTAAGCTGAAAATATTTTAACAGAAACTGTTTTGACATAAATTAAACGCAAACAAAACACAAACTAAACACAAACCAGACACAAACTGGGATGATTTGCCTTAAATCAATTCATAAATGAATGCATAAAATAGTAATCATCTGAATCTGGAGAGCATGAAGCAGCGGCCCAATATTTAAGCCAAGAGCGTAAAAATGTACTCTTTTATTTCCTTTTTAAAGCTCCGCAAAGAAGAACAGCAATTTATAAAATCTAATACTTCTGAAAATTTGTTTGAATATTCCAGAATCAAAAAGCTCAATTTCTGTGACCCGTAATTTGTGCGAATTCTCTCCTGAAGGAATAACTCATGCCGTAAATTATATGTCGTATGTCTCTTTGAATATATATCTAGAGACGAAGACCCACTGTTTTTTATCTCTTTATAAATTAATAAGGCTAATTTGAAGTTATAGTGTTGCTGAATTGTAAAAATCTTGTGTTTGGAGAAAGAAAGAGCGGTGTGCGCGCAAAAATTAAATTGTCTATGCATCGAATCGCTTTCTTTTGTAGGACAAGTAACCTGGTAAGATTCGTTGTTGCTGTTGTACCCCAGATAATTAGACAGTAGTTGAGGTGAGAGTATAACAATGCGTAATATAATTGAAGTTTTAACCAACATGGAAGAATCAATCTAAGCCTGCGTAATATGCCAATAGATTGGAAAAGTTTCGAGCAGAGGTGTTCAACATGGCGCGGCCAAGTCAAACTTTCATCAAACCAAACACCAAGAAATTTATGCGAGCTTACGTTTTCGATAATAGTTCCTTCAAATGTGATACTCGTGTTATAACTAACCGGTTTATTTTTTGGTTTAAAAAGAATATATTTTGTTTTACCAGTGTTAAGCTGAAGTTTATTAGACCGCAACCATGGCGACAAATTGTTTAGCCACTCCTTCGACAAAAATTCGAGTTCCATCAAGTTCAAATCAGAAAAAAATACATTTGTATCGTCTGCGTGCATGATAATGTCGGGTGTTTGTGGCAGATTAACAATGTCATTTATGTAGAGAAGAAATAACAGGAGACCTAAGATAGATCCCTGAGGTACACCATACTCAAAAGTTTCAAGCGTGGACTGCACGCCGTTTATTACTGCATACTGTGACCGTTCCATTAGATAACTTCGAATTAGCTCCAACGCCTTACCTCTTATACCGTATTTTGGCAATTTTTTTTAAATAATATGCTTGATCAAGTCAAAAGCTTTTCTAAAATCTAAGAAAATTCTGAGTGTAAAGATTTTATTTTCAATATTGCTGATTATCTTATCTTTTACTCTCAATAACGCCATTTCGGTTGATTTGTCCTTTTGAAACCCATATTGCTGGTTTACGATCAGAGTCTTAGCTGTAAGGAAGTTGGTGAGTCTTGCGTTACAAGTCTCTCTAATATTTTTGAAAGCAATGGTAAAACCGATATTGGTCGATAATTATTTAGATTATTTGGTGCTCCCCCTTTATGCAACACGCACACCCTAGCAATTTTCATTCTCTCTGGGAAAATGGCTTTGCTTAATACGGCGTTAAAATGTGAGCGAGAGGCGCTGAAATTAAATTAGACACCGCTTTAATTGGTTCAGCTTTTATTTCATCCTCGCCAGCTGCGGTACTGTTAGCCAAAGCATTGATCATAGTAAATATTTCCTCCTGACATGAAGGAGACAGAAAAATTGAGGCAGGTACATTTTTGCTTACGTAAGATTCCGCTCCATCGTGGTTCATCGAGAATGGTGATGCACCAGAGGCTACAAAGTGGGAATTAAACTTATTTGCTAATGATTCACCAGAGAACAGGACACCATCAATTGTTAATTGGTCCGGAAATCTATGTACATCTTTTGAGCTAAAGCATGATACTGTATCCCAAATCTTCTTCGGATTGCCTTGAATGCTCAAAAACTTATGCTTGTAATATTCCAATCGTGCTTTCTTAATCTCACAATTAACCTTATTTCTCACACTTTTATACTCTGCCAGAACACATTTGTCTCTGCTCTTAATGAATCTGTCGTATAACTTGTTGCGGTCACTAATCCGTTTATAGAGCGCTTACGTTATCCAGAGCTTCCATGCCTTCTTGTGCGTTCGTAATTTCAGCAACGGAAATGATAAGTGGTAACAGTCGAGCAGCTTTTGTAAAAAGATATTGTACGCTTGATTTGGGTTTCGTTCAGGATATACATCATCCCAGTTTATGTGAGACATAAGTAGGCAAAATGAATTAATTTTCTCGTGGTTGATAGTTCTATACAACATTTCAGTTTTTGGACACTTTCTAGATGTTGCACATGGTAATATACAAGATATAGGCAGGCGGTTTAGATCACACGACAAAACACTAGAGATTACATTATTCACTTGTGAAATAATAACACATGGATCAATCAATGTTTCAGTTTCTTGTGTAATTCTTGTTGGTACATCAATGACATTTTTACAGTTGTAGGATTCAATGACATCAAGAAACTGTCGACACGCTGGGCTGGAACATAATAGATCAATATTCATATCTCCAATGACAACCCTGGGCAAGTTTAGAAACGAAATTCTATCAATGAGGTCATCCATATAAAGCAAAAAGTCATTAATTGAACCAGAAGGCGGACGGTAAACAAGGACTATGACAGTGCCACAGCATTTTACAACGAGGGATTCGCAATGAGTGTTTAATACCGATAGCTCAGGCATAACGTCAAAGGCAATATTGTCCCAGAAATAAAGCGCTATTCCTCCCCTACGTTTGTTATCTCGATACCTTCCTTCATATTTGTAGCCATCAAAATTAACCACGTCACTTCTAGCAGTAAACCAGGTTTCGGTAAAAGCCAGCACATCAAACCTAAAATCCAGGGAGGTCAAGTGCGCATCAATTTCATACCTTTTGTTTCTCATGCTTCTTGCATTTAAGTGAAATAAGGAGAGGTTGCCCTTAATTAGGGCCTGACAACCCTGCAAAAGGCAACAAACGACGTGTTATCGTAGTATCGTTTCGTTTTCGCCGAGCTTGCCATAAAGCGAGGAAAAAAAAGACAACCCAATACTTTAGGTTAGGTCCTTCATCATATTTTGTCCAGATCATCTTCAGTATCAATTTTGATAGTTCTGTCACCCTGCCTTTTTCGAACAAACATTTTTTCCGTCTTTCTGCCAAGCGAACTGATAGTCGTTTTCCTTCGCTCGAGTTCTGACCAACCAGAGAAGCCTCTTGTTTTGCGCAGTCAAGTTGTCAAAAAAACGTACCTCTGATCCTGCCTCTTTAAGCTTTTTTTTTTTCTATCCCTTGGTTCCTTTTCACTCGAGAAGCAAAACGCACCATCACGGCTGGGATTTTGCTCGGTCTAGCTGGCAAACATTTAACACTTTCTAAGTCATTGTCAGCTAGCTCATCCAGTTCCAACTTTCTCGCAAGGTCATTTAGTTTAGGTAGTAAGTGCTCGTTCTCAGTTTGCGGCATCCCATGAACCTCCAAGTTTTGTCTCAGACTGTACTGCTCAAGATTATTTGCCTCTGCTTTTAGCTTTTTTACTTCATTTCCACTGTTTGTGGCCTTGACTAGGTCGAGTCGTTTCTTTATGGCATTTATTTCTTTGGCCTGTCTGCTCAACTCTTTCACCACGTCGTCATATTTGTCTGACATTTGCTGGATCGAGATCTCGATATAGCTTACGGTAGTTTTAACTGTCATCAAAGTATCCAACTTTTCTGTTATCTCCCCGATTCCAGTTAGTATCCCATTAATCCTGAGTAGCTCCTTCGATACGTTAGATTGAGGCACATCTTTGCAGTCATCTGACCTCACCCTTGCCTCAGGCTTAAGCTCGCTGCACCTATTACATTCCCACGCCTTTTTTGCCGCCTCACTCTTTTTGCCGTATTCTCCCTTAGTCACACCGGAGCAAGAACCAATATGAAAACCACTGCCACATCTTGAACACCTCAGGAATCTGGCGCCATCAGGGAGCGATTTATTACAAGAAGGACATAAACCTTTGGTGGCCATTGCCGTTCTCTCGTTCATACACGCAAGTAGGCACTAGAAAACAACTAGAACTGGTGAATTCTCATGTATAGTTCGATGTAGATATTTCCAGTTGCTAGCTTTATTTTATTTACAAATTGTAAATAAAATAACGCTCTAAGCACACCTTATAATTAAGATAATAATAATAGTAGTACATTTATTTTTTCCAACAAAAACCAGCAGTCCCCTAAACCAGCAGTCGCGATGCAGGCACCAAAGAAATTATACAAAAATAAAACATGACATGTGCACCACATATAGGAAAAACAAATTTCAAAAGAGAACTAATGCTGTACAAGATAAGCAGCCTATTGATGCAATTTACGCAATAGTGAAAACATACAGAAAGTTAGAGCCTCACTGAAATAAACGCGAAAGGAAACATCAACTCCACAGATTTAGCGCTTATTGCGGACAATTTGGCTCGAAATAAACATTTGAAATAAACATTTCCCGTAAGATGCTCACCGGTATAGTATTGCTAAGTTCAATTTCCTGCCTACTAAGCTGGTTAAGGGTAGTCGGCAAAGTATATTTTAAACTTTGGTGGCCGTAATTTGTTCTAAAAAATGGTACTTCCCAAGATTCTTTATTCGTGTTGCGTATCTATAAATTTGTCTGTTAACTTCGATAAGTTTTAATGTGATATTAGGATAAATTGATTTCTATATTATACCTTGCACATAAACAATATTTATATGAATCAAAAATTTTCATCGCACCAATTTTACTAAAAAGATCATCCATTGGATGCTCTAGTGGCGCATTAAAGATGCTTCTCAATCTCTTTTTTTGTAACATGAAGATTTTTTGAAGGTTGGTATAGGTGAGAAAACATGATTGCGCTTCAATACAAGGACAGAGGAAGAACACACATCACAGAGCGCTAACGTTCAATTGATTTAATCCAAGAGCCTTAGCGTAGATATACACTGCGTCACCGCACCACATAACAACCAATATGTGGTCCCGCCACGGACCTGGTGTCTGTTCTTCCTCTGTCCTTGCCTTAAAGCGCAATCCTGTTTTCTCACGTACAATACCAACTCGCCCAACAATCAGCACTTGGCATAGGTAGTGGCGCCCCATATGGAGTTAACGATAATTTAAATGTGAAAAATAATAAATTATATAATATTAACTTTGTTCTAAGTGGTAAAATGTGTTTATGAAAATACAGAATACCGACGAGTCTAGATATTTTCGATATAATATGATTACTATGGTCTTCCCGTGACATATTTTCTTTAAAAAAATAACGCCCAGAGCTTTAAACGCGTGAACAATGTCTGCTTGAGAACAATTTATAAGAATGTCCTTTGTAATATTGATATGTTTCTTCTTCGTTCGGAATATAACGGCCTTTGCCTTAACGGGCGTTTGTTTTTTTAATGCGTTATGTTTACTCCATCTATCAAGCTTTTCTAGTGTTTCGTTCGCGTCATCAATAAGCTCCGACACGTCAACGCCATCAAACAATAAGCTCACATCGTCTGCATAAATAAAAAATTGAGTTGAGTGACTAATATTCACGATATAATTTATATATATTTATATTAAATAAAAAGGCCCGAGAATACTTCCCTGGAAAACCCCCGATTCAATCGGTTTTATTTCAGATGAGTGGCGAATTATATGAACATGCTGTCTGCGGGAAGATAAATATGAGAGTAGAAGTTTTGATACATGGCAACAAAATCTATGCATATCGAACTTCTTTAGTAGCAAATTATGATCCCGATAGTCGAACGCTTTAGTAAAGTCTACGAATAAACCGAGAGTGAGTTTTCTTTTCTTAAATATTTCTAAGTATATGCTATTTTTGCGCAAGGAGAGCCAGTTCTGTAGATCGTTGTTTGCGAAAACCAAAACTGCGCTGCGCTAATTACGTCATGATTATCAGCATATTTTGTCATTTAAAGTGGTCTAACTTTTTCTAAACCCTTAGAAAAAAACAGAAGGAATTGAAAAAGGTAGATAATTGCCCAGTTCGTTTCTATTTCTACTTTTATATAAAACTGTTATAAACGAGGTAACGTCAATGTAACGACCCGTTCCTACCTTGGAAATGCAACGTGAACGCAACTCCTTCCAAGGTTGAGAAGGAACAAGAAACGAGCTTTCGTTCCTGTTTTGGAGGAACGCCTACAACACTGGCCCCCAGTGCATTAGGTAATAACTAGTTAGTAAAAATCCCTTGACAATTAGGGCTGCCTTCTTGTTTTTATAATTCTTCAGTGCCTGAAAATGTTTTGCAAACTCCAAGAACGCAAACGCAAGTTCCGATCGTCTCGATCGAACGTTATTACTATGCGCATGCAATGGTAAAACAATTTCATTAGAAAAAGAAAAAAAATGCGCAGTCCTAAAATTGCATACATATAAAACGACGTAGCCTAAGTCTACGCGAAATGGGTTAAAGGTTTCAAAATCATTATCCCCCCCCCCCCCCCCAGAAAAAAAAACACACACACACACAGAAAAAAAGTACAAATATATGCAAAAAGACGGTCGCGAAACTATCAGGCGCCGTCTGAATATCCTGAGACGAGCAGGTGCATCGAAGGGTATACCCATAGAGGCATGTACGCGTGTCTGCGGATGCGCGGGTCTGGGCCGCGCGGTAGTGAATCGGCAGTCATTACGCTAAGCAAGGTGCCCGACAGTCTCCGTTAAGGATCGAGGATTTGCATATCGAAAGGCCTCCCACCTCTGTCTGTCTGTCTGCCCGTCTGTCTGTGTGTGTGTGAGTGAGTGTGTGTGTGTGTGTGCGTGTGTGCGTGTGTGCGTGTGTGTGCGTGTGTGTGCGTGTGCGTGTGTGCGTGTGTGTGCGTGTGTGTGTGCGCGTGTGTGTGTGCGCGAACCATTCCGAACCGCCGTCGAAGATTGCCGGAGCGCCATGCAAACACAAGCCGAGAAAACCTGGCCTGGAATATTTCCCGCTGTACGTTTTGCTGAATGCGCAAAAGAAGAGCCTCTCTTCGACCGTAATGAGTCTTGAGCCGATGCAGTCGACTTTCGGGCGGCCCATAAAACCCCTGATTGGGCCGCCCTTCTGCCAGGCGCTCGCGAAAGTCCGGCAGAATTTGGCTGAATGGGTGACTTCGAGAAAAAGCGTGCAATCTACGCTTCATTTCATGTGTCACGCTCAAGGCCATCGAGGGCACAGGCGCCAGAGCTACGTTAGAAAAACGCTTTGTTTTCACGGGCACTTATGCGCAGAAGAGGCCTCGGACGTGACGGAGCCTTGACAGATGCTCATTTTTCGAACCGATAGAAAACTGCTTGAACCGATGCAAGAGTAATTGCAGTCTTACACGTATTTAGTTCCCTTTACGTGACTGGAGTCCGTTTACTCCCTTAATAGATAAACAGGGTTTATTTTTCAAACATTCAGAGCTTTTTTGGTGTAAATTTTGCTCTTACTTTTGTTGTGTCGGCGTATGCGGAGCGCTAGTTCGTCCGCTTCTTTTGCAGGGGTTGTGATGACGTCAGAACGCCGATCTGTGATTGGCTCTCACTGAAGGGTAGTGGATAGACCTCGAGGCAGCTTGCTTTGAGGTCTACCCACTATCCTTCAGTCAGAGCTAATCAGAGCTCGGCGCTCTGACGTCATCACAACCCCCGCAAAAGAAGCAGATGAACTTGCTCTCCGCATTGCACTGTCTTGCATCTTTATTAGTTCGTGCTCAAGTACCGCCTGTCTGTCATCACGTGTGCCCTGACTAGATAACCGCTCCTGTTCTATCACTTGATTCTGGCATCTTGGCGTTTGACTGCGTCCATAGAGCAATAAGCCTTGCTGCCCTATAGCTGACGTCTGTAGTATACCTCGCCCATGCAGGGTGTTTTGTACAGCGATAGCTTTTAATGGGACGCCTTGAGGTTTTGCGCCGTCGACCGCGTTCTATATCGACGCAGGCTATTTTCGGCACTCCGCCAAAACGTTCCATGGGTCGCTGATAACAAGATAACAAGCAAGCAAGACAACATGCATGGTCATGCATGGTAGCAATATAACATGCATGGACAGTAAAAACAGTCCCTGTCGGTCAATCTGGCAGTGCACTGGTTATAGGCGCCGCCTACGGGGTGGGGGAAGGGGGGGGGGGTTGCTTGGAGGCCCTCCCCCTTCCCCTGAAATTTTTAGAGGGGTGCAGAGGCTAAAGTACCCCTCCCTCTCCCCCCCCCCCCCCCCCCCTCCCCTCCATCTCCCGAGCTCTTCGGACAAACAAGTACCATATGGTACCATCGCCATTGGCGGAGGCGATGGTACTTGTTTTAACATTTAAAAAAAACTCAATTCCATACGAACAAAAGTAACAATAAAAAAGGAAACAAGCCTGCAGACGGCAGGAAATAAATACTAAAAGACTCCATGCAGGTCATAACAATTGCGAGGTCAATTGTTAAGGCGCTTAATTCGCTCTTGTTCTACAAAATGAACAGAGAAAGGCAAAAAAGGAGCTCGCGCAGCTTACAATTGACGGTGTCGGAAGCAAAAAGAAAGCAGAAGCAAGACTAAGGGACTGATGAAAAGAAATCTGGTCCGCTAACTCGCACTATGATGGCAATAGGGGTCCTCTTAAAACCACCATACTCGCAGTAGTCACAGCAGCGAAAGGCCTTTTCTAACTCTCAAAGGCGTCTTAAGGAATGCCCCCAGCGGCTTGTAAAAAAAAAATTAAAAACGCTCGTAAAAAAATGTTAAACATAAAAGACAAAAGACCATCTAAGAATTTTCGGCGACGTGTAGTTCTATGGCGGCAACAGGCGGCAAAATTGGGAGGCGCCACCAGACACGACCAAGAAAGCGAAACGAAGCTTCAGCGTTCGACGACCGCAGACTCAAGACAGGAGTTCTCTGGCCGCCCAGTTACCTACCGAGCGCCAGCCTTGCTCTACGGTAGCTCTCTACTTGGGTGTCGCCCACGGTGGAAAAAACACATTGGTTTCTTTTACCGTGCTAGAGCCTCAACATTACGAGGGGGTGATGAGTAGGGCAACACGAATGTCTTTCCTTTTCTTCTTTTCGTTTCTTTTCTTTTTTTTTTTTTTTTTTTTTGTTAGGGGAGAAACAATCCAGCATCAAACAAGCCTCGCATTATTTTTATTTTGTTTAAACTACCCTTCCTTCTGTCTTCTTCTGTCCTCGATACTCTCACTAGTGTTCGTTCCCTTCAACTTCGACATTCGAGACACGAAGGAGTAAGGTGAGAGCTTGCATGTTAATACTGTTCCAACAATATCACAACCAAAACGATAGTAATTGCACTTTTTGTACTATAGGACGGAGATATATGCATGGAGTAATGTTCGCGATCAAAACTAACAAGACGACAAAGCTAAATTAAGCATACTCGTATATTTATTCCGCTGCTCTGGTTTCTATAGTGCTTGATTCTCATTACCATGCTTCACTGTAAAATGACTTATTTCGAATAATTATTCGCTGGATGAAATCGAATTTTTAGCTTGGTATGGCGTCTTTCCGGGGGGGGTGGGGGGGGCGCTTTGTCGCCCCCCCCCCCCCCCCTTTTTAAGAAATTGAAAACTTTCCGCCTATGGTACTGGTATAGGTGTGCGTGTTACCCAGAATTAGCACAAACAGCAATTCTCGGGAGATACGCAGATAAAACTTACTTAGAATTCTACGATGCATTCCGCATCCGAATGCAAGTGGAAAGCAAATACGTTAGTGCGCCGTCAATTCACCTGATAGATAGAGTTTTATTTTCTAAACGAGTAGCCAGACAGAGTGCCAATAGGATATTCGTTTCAATAAACCTTAATTTGAGAGTGCACTTCGTCTTGTCTACTTGTTTGCCTTGCTTATTTGGCGCTTTTCACTTAGCACGCGTGACAATTTGTACCGAAGTGACGTACGAGTACTCGCTCCCGTCCTCTATGCAGACAGCTGGAATGCTCATTGGTTCCAAAATGCTGTGAAATTTTCGTCCGCTGTGTCACGGTTTACTCCTATGCGGAGTAAGTGAGTGAGTGAAAGCGATGTTTATTATATCTTTTTTTTTTTTTTTTGAAAAATCGACTGTTGCTTGTGCACTTAGTGTGCACATGTCACTGTCGATAGGGAAGGGGATTGGGTGAAAAAGAAAGGATAGAAAGAGAGAGGATTAGGTTTGGGGGGGGGGGGGGGGGGGGCGAGGTGCAGGGGGATGTCCTGGCCGTCGCCGGCATGTCGAGTCATAGGACGACCCAAGCCTCAGAACGCAAAGCCTGTCGAAGTTTGATGTGGAGCCGTCTTAGGGCGAATAGCTAAATATCTTAAAGCTGCGTCGGCTGGTAACTGTGCTTCAAGGCTAATATCCGCACGAACGTTCGGTTGAAGGAATGACGTTTCTTGTCTTGGCAGAACAAGCTGTGTCTGAAATGCAGATTTCGTAATCATGAGCTAGAACGGTAGATTGGGTAGTCGTGCGTTGTTCTGGTGTGTTGAACTGTAGGTGGTCTCCTAAAGAATTTCTAGGAGTTCCGTGTCCTTCATGTAAGTTATTAGTTTTTTTAGTGCCATGTCTATCCCAGCTCGCGTTGCCCGCGGATGCAGAAGGTCCTCCAGGCTAGCACTGGAGAGTCCGAGGTGGGAATAGGCGTTATGGAGGGCAGTACGCTCGTTATTGTAGTCGGTGCAGTATAGGAGGAGGTGCTCGGCGTCGGCAGTTTCCTGGCAGGTTTAGCAATTGGGGTTGAGATCAGGCCTGAAGTGGCCTACCCACGCTGGTGTGAAAGCGCTTCCGGTCCGCAGACGGTGGAGCACCGCGGCAGTGTGACGATCAAACCCTCGTGGGAGACGGGCTGAGAACGTGCCGTCCGCCACTCTTGGGTCCGGATTCTGTCGTGTGATGGTTCTTCTCACCAGAAGCTTGGCGTCTGAGAAACGGGGAACTGTAGAAAGCGGACATCCGGGGTTTTTGTGAGCCTTCGCTGCTAGGGAATCGGCGACTTCCTTTCCCCTGATACCACAATGACTGGGGATCCACTGGAAGATAATCTCGTGGCCTTTCTCCTGGAGCTCGGCTGCATCTTGTGCAACTGACCGCGCCAGAGGCGTAGCCCTTTCTAGCCCCGATAGTAGCCCGAGAGCCGCTCTTGAGTCGCTCAGGACTACCCAGCTGAGCCCCCGTGCGCAGCCTGTCCGAATTCCCCAGAGGGCAAGTCGTATGGCCGCCAGCTCTGCGGTTGTAGAGGATGCCTGATGGGACAGGCACTCGTGTATACCTACGGCTTCAGCCTCAAAGAAGGCCGCTGCTGTTGCTGTGCCTCCAGATGGGTCTACCGACCCGTCAGTAAAAACGCGTGTCCGCCCATCGTACTCCGCATCCAAGTGATTTTCCGTCAGCTGCCGAGCGGTTACCACTGCTGCGCTCTTCTTGGTCCGCAGCCCTGGTATGCAGATACTAACCCTCAGAGGGTGAGGATCTGTGTGTAGTGCTGGAAGTGGCGCTAGCGGTCCTGGTGTACCCGCGATGTCGCCTAAAGTGCAGAGCTGCGCTCCCAGTTCCGAATCTGTACGTTCGGCGATGCCTATCAAGAGCGTGATGGTAGAGTCGCAGTTGCTCATTCGGATGAGATGTCCGAGCGCTCGTTCTTGCAGAAGGTTTTCAACGGTATTCATACCTGCTTCGGTAAGAGTGTGTCGTGACGATGCCGAACGGGGAACTCCGATGCAAATTCTTAGAGCTTTTCGTTGCGCTCTCTCTAGGTTCTCGATCTGATTGCCGCTCAGTCGAATGAGCGGTAAGGCGTAGAGTGGGCGAGCCAGAATGAGACCCTTATATAGCTGTAGTAGCATTTGTTGTGATGTGCCCCAGGTAGTTCCACCAAGCGCGCGGAGGATATTTGTCTGCGTTCGCATCCTTTGGAGCACCACCTGCGTTGCTGGGCCCCAGGATAGCCTCCAGTCCAAGGTGAGTCCTAGGTACGTGACTGTCTTCTCCACTCTCACCGGGACATCTTCGATGAACAGGGTCGGTTGGAACTTTGAGGGTCTCCTTGGTGCGTAGCATAGAGCAACAGTCTTTTCTGCCGATGTTGTCAGACCCAGTTGATGCAAGTGGTACACAGTGTTTGTAAGTGCTTTCTGGAGGGCGCGTGCCATCCGTTGCCTACGGTAGCCTGGGGCCGTGGACCAGAGCGCCACGTCGTCCGCATAGACAGCCATGCTTACCGGGAGTGCTGGTTCCTCGCCTACCCTTGCTGCGGCTGTGAGTGATGCAATCGCCAGTGTAAACAGGAGCGGACTGACTACGCTCCCTTGGGGAACGCCATGGTCGACTCGTCGGGGCTTGCTCAGCGCTCCGCCGACCTTTACGCACATGGTGCGTTCAGTGAGGAATGCGCAAATGTAGTTAAGAGGTCGTCCACATACCCCGAAACGACGCAGGGCTGAGATGAAGATTCGGTGCGGGAGGGTGTCGAAGGCTTTGCGGACGTCTAGGAATACGGCCATCGCCGACCAACCTTGTGCTTTGGCCTCCTCCAGCGAGCTGGTGATGTCGCCAATTGCGTCCGCGGTGCTCCTGTGGTGGCGGAACCGCGAGAAGCAGTCTGGCAGAGCCCCGGCCGCCTCAAGGTGGTAGACTAGGCGACGTAGCACCATTCGTTCCATCACTTTGCCGAGGCATGATGTCAATGAGATGGGCCTATAGGAGCTTAGTTGGTCTTGGGGTTTCCCGGGTTTCAGTAGTGGTACCGTGGTTGCTTTTCTCCACGCTTCTGGTATTTTAGAGGTCCTCCACACATGATTGATTAGAGTCAGCATTGCTGGGACAGCCGACTCGTTAACGTTTCTCAATGCTTGGTTGGTGATTCCGTCTGGGCCTGGGGCCGCACGGTGTCTCGGGAGAGCATCGAGAACGTGCCGCAGTTCGTGCAGGGTGAAGTCTTCGTCTGGCTGCTGCATGGGGGTCGCTGTTGGGTGACGGAACTTGCTCCAACCCTGGGGGGGGGGGGGGGGGGGGGGGGGGGGGGACGGGCTGGCAGCCGGCAGTGGTGGAACCTCAGTAAATGCATCCGCGAGTAGTTCGGCCATCTCTGTTGATTGAAGGTTCATTGCCACGGCCATTCCAAGGACAGGGTTTTGGGGGATTGGGCGACCTGCTAGTGTTCTCGCCATCCGCCAGGCCCGGCTTCCTCCGGCTGGTTTGTCTAAGGTGGTGCATTTGAGGCGCCATTGTCGGCGTGCTAGTTTTTTACCGTGCCTCCTGAGCTTGGCATCCATTCGTCGGTATGCCAGTACATCTGCCGGATCTCCAGTGGCCCATGACCGTCGCTGGGCACGACGTCTTTTTGCCCGCAGTTCTAGCCATTTGAGGTCGGGGTTGGGACGTGTTGTTGGCAATCTGACTTGGCGGGTGACCTTTTGGAGGACGCGAGATAGTGTTTCCGGGGTAAAGGATCGTCCTTCTTCCAGCGCTTCTTCGAGCAGGGTACGGAAGCGATCCCAGTCGACGACGCGGCAAGTCTTCAGAGGAGCTTTTGGAGGCCTTCCGATGACAATGGGTAGATGATCACTTCCCCAGCTGTCTGCCTGAGGAGTTGCATTGAGACGTAGGGCCCAAGTTGGGAAAGTCAGATCAATTACGCTTCCCGTCACTCCAGGCCGTACAAATGTCGGATTCCCACTTGTAATATTTCTGAGGTCGAGCCTATCTAGCATTGCCTGTGGCTCTCGACCTCGCCGAGAGTCCTTTCTGTCCCCCCAGGACTGTGAATGGGCATTGAAGTCGCCGGCAATTATAACCTCTCCCTTGGCCCGTGCGCGAATGTCCGCGAGTACATGGACGTCCCAAGGTACATTAGGGGCCACGTACGTCGAGACGATGGTCAGGTAACGGTCTCCAAATTCCAATTTTACTGCCACAAAATCTGCTCCTTCACTGCAAAGATCGCTGAGGTCTATCTCTATCTGTCGTAGGTTTCGTCGAACTAGGAGGGCTGCTCGCGGTGTCACGCCCGCCACCAGAGGCCTGCTGCAGTAAACTACGTGAACGGCAATGCGTATGCTGCCGGCTGGCATTCTGGGTTCCTGAAGGGCGACAGCATCGTAGGCGTAGTGTAAAAGTTGGTCGCGTAGCTCTGGGAGTCTCGTTCTCAAGCCGTTACAGTTCCACTGGAGGGCGGAACAGGTGAGAGGCTGGGGGCGGGCTGTAGGTCTTCTATTAGTGTCCCCAATCGTGGATGTCTGTGGATTGGTAGTTAAAGCTTTCTCTTAGAAGGATTGATACCCGAGATTGCTCTTTGGGTCGGGCTTCATTGATGTAGTAGAAAAAAGAAGAAAATATCTGTACCTCTAGAGGAAAAATGTTAGATTTGTGTATCACTGCAGTCCGTCTCGCCTGTAAGAGCTCAGGGAAACGAGTTTGAAGGTTATTTATATTCCTCTCAGGTATGAATGAATGTTTTTGGTGACGAACGCGCGTAAGTTGCTTGCTGCACTGGTTCCCTCCCGGTTTCACAGTGATCTCACAAGTGGAAGTATCATCTGAAGAAATGTAAGTATGCAACGTGACCATTCCGAATTCACTGTTGCTAGCAGCGTGCAAGCCATGTTAGTTGTTGCCTTAAGAAGAGGAATCCAACCCTGGCTTGGTGGTGTTGTTCTTGGTGGTGGTGGACGGTACCTCTCCGAAGAACGTTGGTGGTTGGCACCTTTAGACACTGTGGCCTCAGTAGTGGTTTCTTGTGTTCTTTCGTCTGAATTCTGTCCATTGTTGGTAATGCCTGCTCTTGGCTTGCCTTTTCCCTGTCCCTTTGAAATAGAAGCGTATGTGTCTTGGTTCTGTCCCTGCTTCCCGGTTTCCCCGGCGGCAGACATCTGGGAAAGTGGAGGAAACTCATCGCTGCCCTTTGTTGGGTTCGGAGCGTTCGGCTCCTGTAAGGCGACTTCGGCGGTGCGAAAGTCGACCGCGTGATGTCTAGCATAGTTGCGAGTTTTCCTTTCTTTAATCCATTTTTGGCAAGATGGAGATTTGGCAAAATGGGCTTCACCGCAGTTTACACACTTCTTTTGTGCGGTACAGGATTCTGTATCTGGATGAGTGCCACTGCAACGGTTGCAGACAGGAGCGTTTTTGCAGGATGCCTCGCGATGCCCTTAGCGACAGCATTTGCGGCACTGTATAGGGCGTTCTTTGAACAGGGTCACGGGATGACGCACAAGGCCAAGGTAGACAAAATTTGGTAGTGTTGTACCGCAGAAGCAGATCTTCATAGCTGAGCTCTGTCCAAGTCGACGAAGTCTTGCTACCCTATTTTCTGGAGATCTTAAATGCCCCCAGACACCTGCTTCGGACAGCGCGGTGTCCACTTCTGTGATTACGCCTACAGCGTAATGCCGAGGAAGCGGTTTGTAAGCTCTTACTGGAATCCCACATAGCTTCTTGCAGTCTAGCAGGGCACGCGTCGTCTGACTATTCCTTGTATCGACTGCTATGAGGTTCAGCCGTCTGTTGTACCTTATATCTATGATGCATTCTGGGCAGAGTAAGTTCAGAGCATCGGATACTTTTAGCTCAATGACGTAATTAGAGTGTCTTCGGCAGCTGGTACAAACATAACCGTAAGACCTTCTGTCATTAGGGTGCCTGTGCGGATTGTGCCCGTGCTGTTGCTTGAATTCGAGCTAGGTTTTTTCCGCTTTTTTGATGTCTTAGCTGGGGTCCAGCCTTCGTCATCGATGTCGGACATTTCCATGTCATTAGGGGGAATTATCACCCGCCGCTGGGATGTGGTAGCACCCTGATCCTCTAGAGTGGGACCCACAGCAGGATTTCCAGTCAGGCTGTTGTTATCAGCTTCTGATGCGGATATTGAGTCACCGCATATGGAGGAAGGCAGACTGTACCTTTCGGTGGTGGCCTTGTGATTCGAATGCAGTGAAGATGACTTGAGGGACATGGCGAGGTCGATTCACTTGCACTGGGAAAGACCCAGTGCGGGGATACCCGCCAGTTGATGACCGGATCAGCGTTCTTCAATGTTGATTCAATTTCTGGCTATTAAGGCAGCTGATAACAATAAATATTCGGTTTCAACCGAACGAAGTTAGAAAAGTGCAACCTTCTTAGAGACACTTCGTCTTCCTCCTCTCCTATGCGGACTCTACGGTGCGCGCTTACACCTTCACAGTTCATTCGGTCCATCTGCTCCGAAATTACAACTTAGCGGCTCCGACGTCACACTTCAGCTTTCGCTGTGTTTCACCTTACGGGTTGAGTGTTTGCAATCTTTTTAGGGCTTAATCTTCTTTTTAAAGGAGCCACGAAAGCTACACTAATGCGGTTTGAGCAGTTGAGTTATATACAGCCACCCTCTAAAACAAAACCGTGCGTCAACTTCCCGCACAACACTCTGAGATCCAATCACCGCAGCTTACGGAGGCAGCTCAGCGAATGACGATGCCGAAACATGTGTTTAGACCAAAAACGCAGTCTGAGTTGTGACATAAAGCAATGCAAGCGTGACGTTTTGCATTGCTTAATGTCACAATTCACACTGTGTTTGTTGGTCTAAACATATGTTTCGGCATCGTCATTCGCTGAGCCGCCCCCGTAAGTTGCGGTGATTGGCTCTCTGAGTGTCGTGCGAGAAAATTGACGCACGGGCTTTTCTTAGAGTGCAGGGGCGCGCTCATAATCTAGAGAAATAATTCTCGCGATAAGTCGGATAATTAACTAATATCTGTTTATTAACTTTGAATTATTAAAAATAAACATGATTTCAAGTAAATCGTGTCGAGTGTCGTCGAAATTCGCTAAATCTGTAAGTTTGACACATATATGGAGCGCGTCGGAAGCACTGCTGTGTGCTAAAGTTACCATTCGTGTGACAGGCTCAAGGTTGGCGGTATACCGAAAACGCAGATGATAAGCGAGCGGTGTTATCATCCGCGTTTCCTCACCGCCAGCCTCGGCGGGAGTGCTAGCTGTCCGTACGTTTCATATATGGAGTGAAAGTGTACGGAAGTAGGCGTGTCCAACAAACGCGCCTTCAATATTTTTACCTATTAGAAAACTGAGGCAATGGACGCAACTATGAAAATTTGTGAAAACAATGACCATGCTATGGCACTGCTATGGTAACACAATTCTGGTTAAAACGGCGTGATACATGTGAGATTTGGAACCCGGACCCCCACACTTGCCTACAACCAGTAGCTATAGGAGTCGGCGTGTGGCCGGTAGTGTCGTCCGGGGGCCCTAGTCTGGACGTATGGCGAAAAAGCCGGCGAGGAATTCGGCGGCAGTGAGTGGCTGGCGTCGCGCTTGACCTCGGCGCCGACCAATCACGGCGGTCGAAATAACAACCGACTTTTTCGTCAAGTGCCCAGATTAGAGCCCCAGACCGGATCATCGAGCATGTCAGGCGCCGTGCACATGAACGCTGAGACTGGCATTGCATGGGTTGAGAATGATGTATAGGATCTCCGCTTCCAGCACGCGTTCATCCTTCCGTCGAGTTTTGATTGCGCGTGTGCATCGAAAGTGCCCTGGTTGCACCAATCGCATCGAAAGCTGCAGCTTTGACAGCGGGCAGACGAAACGGATTACAGGCACGAATCAGACGCCGCCACGTAGCCGACCGAACAGACGATGAGAACAGCGTCGACGCGCAAAGCAGCCTGGGAATGAGTGGTTCTTCCGGCGTCGCTGAGCATGACTTCATCCCAAAGTCAATGCAGCGACACTATAGCTTGGAACTATAAGCCAGGCTTTCATACAGACCGCTTTACGTGCAATTAGCCCTCGCTTTATTCCGCTCCGCGAAGATCTCCGCAACCCGCTACGGTACCCGGAACTGTACAGTCAAGGCCACCGGCGCGCAGGCGCAGTAGCGGCTTCTTCGTTGCGGAGGGCCCAGCGGAAACGCGGTCTACAAAAACTCCCTATTAGGAATTAGGGAGTATTCGTAGACAGCGTTTTCCCCTTCGCTAAGCCCTCCGCAATGAAGAAGCCGCTACTGCACCTGCGCGCCGATGGCCTTGGCTGTAGAGTCCCGGGTACCGTAGCGGATTGCGGAGTGCATTGCTGGACGGCGAAACTCTCTATTGTTCGCAGATCGCTCGCAAGAGCTTTAAGTTGCTAGCGGGAGCCCGTGCCGTCACGTTGAGGACGTGTGAGCAGTCAGCACACGACCCGCAGAATCCGTAGTCCGCAACTTACAATCTGCGAAAAGTCGATCATCCCTTCTCAGGTTCCAGCTTGCACCATGACTCGGCGGAACTTCTCTCCGGGCGACCACTCTCTTAAAAAAAATGCTGCTTTCAGTCTCTGCGTTCGCGTGTGTGTCCGTACAGGAGACAGATGGTTTGTTCCCTTGGTGACGCTGACCAGCAGAACTACTCAATCGTGCGAAAGGATACGGCGGTGTGACGAGATCAGAGGTTCGTGCTTGGGTTCTTTCACCGTACTTCTTACGCGGAGGGCTGATTTTTGTTTGACCAACCTTACACACGCACACAATAAAAAAAGCTTTAAATTTGGGCTACGTTTTTTTATGGCAACGTGGGGCTAAACTATCAATGTGCCAAAATACTTTATAGGTGGCCGGCACGTAGCCAGGGAGGAGGGGGCCCATGGGGAACAGCCCCCCCCCCCCCCCGGAATCTTTCATTTTGCCCGGTACCCCCACCCCATCATACAGCATTTTGTCATGCCCCCCCCCCCCCCCCCCCCCCCCCGAACCAAAATCCTGGCTACGTGCCTGATAGGTGGTGCCTACAGTGGCGGATTAAGAGGGTTGGGGGGGGGGGGGGGGGGGGGGGGGTCCGGATGTTTTAACTCTTGGGACGGGGACTTCTAAGCACCTTTACTGCCAGTGGGTCCTCGTGTCGCTCGTCCTTTCCGTGGATTTCGTTGAACTGTTCTTCAGTTCGTTCCCTTGTTCGGCATATCTCCAGGACTTTGTCAAAGGTAGGATTGTCGTTAATCAATTTCTGCTGCAACCGTCGGTCTTTAGTTCCGAGTATTATTCGGCTTCTTAGCCTACGTTCTTCGATGTCGCCGTACTCGCAGTTGCGCACAAGCACCCTCATTTCCGTCAACCACTCATCAAATGTCGCACCCTCTTTTTGGTCTTTTTTCCCAAAAATGAATTCTTGGTACGTGAGGTTGATCGCTGGCTTCATGTGCGCCGCGAACTTATTCTTCAGGGCTTCGAGTTTCTGTCTGTCTTCCTCGTTATCGAATTCAAAGGTAGTGTAAATTCGCCGGTACTTTCTTCTCCGATGCAGACGAGAAGTGTTGCTGCTTGCACTTTGTCAGGTTGGTCCATCAGGTGCGTTGCTACGGCAAACAGCTCGAATTCCATTATCCACTTCTTCTATGCGTTCCTGGGTTCGCTTGCTACGTCTAGCGGTTTCGGCGGCGGCAGCAGGCTTGTCATGGTGGTCGCTGTTCGCTCACTTTGGCGTTCTTCGCGGTCGCCACCTTCTCCGGGCCTACTGTCCAGCGTTGTTTCGTTTCCTTGAACCGCTACGAACTAATTTGGTTTAAATCGCTGCCACCATGCAGGAAGCAATACGCATCAGCCAGCATGGAGATTCGAACGAATGATCTTTCATGTCTCGCGCTCCGCGCTCGTCCTCAAACCGCGGCACCGCTGAGAGAGGTGGCGCTATCAGAGCCATACTCTGGGCGCTATCTATAGCTGGTTACTACAGTTAGGTCATAATGTCGGAGAAGGAAGGCCATGGCGCAACTACGTGAGAAAATATATGTCATCAACGTGAAAAAAACATTTCTTGTCGAGCGGCGCGGTGGTGTTCGTGCGCGTTTATCCGACATTAATATATGTTTTAAAAGCGCTGTCTTGTACAATTTATTATATATATATATATATATATATATATATATATATATATATATATATATATATCTCGTGCTCCAAACCGCTGTTGCCACCGCGACCTGAAGCCTGGAGGTGAGGAGCGGGAGATAAGGGCGCCGGCGGACCGGGGAAAACCGGTTTTATTCCGTGTATTCCGTACAAAAAAAGTTATATTTTGTACTCAGGCAGCTCGAGCCCATAGGGAGAAGTAAATTAGTTTACTGTAAATAGTAAGTTTAGTACTCCTGCCACACGGAAGAGTTAATATATTTTCATTAAATGAGACGGGATTTAATCAGCTCGCGGTTTTGAGTGATTATACGAGTGTCGCAAGCTGATTTGTCGACCCCATAATGCCATTCAATCGAAAATTGTGGTCGGGGTATAATCCAAGAATTCAGTGACTGCACCCGATAACATCGCTTACATGATCGTAAGGGGGTCCACCCAGTTCATACCAGGACACTTCATCCCATACGCATTATACCAAAGGTGTTTCACCCCAAGGCGTTTCATCCCAAGTTGTCTAATCCCATGTTTATTACATGCCAGGATATTTCATACATTGAAGTGGCTCTGCCACACTTCATCACCGGACACGTCATCCCAGAAATGTTCATCCCGGTCAATTCATACCAAAGTCATTTCATCCAAAGATGTTTCATCCCAAGACGTTCCATGCCAGTGGCATGAAATACCCAGGCATTTCATACCAGAATAATTTGGGGAATCCACGAGTTACTGAGTTCGAGCAAGAAGACTATTCTTTGCGCACCGTTGAAGCCGTCGTGTTCATGTAAAATAGGTCGCATTTCACCGGCTGCAGCACTTAAATTAACGTCATTTTGGGGTTTGCACAGGAGTGCGCACAGACAACTAGGTACTGGACGTCAGCGAAAGTCGGCCCATTCCACTTAGAGCCTTGCTTCCCTTTTTGTATTCGCCCCTCTCATTCATTCACTTACTTCGATCCCTATTTGCAGTGCTGCGGTAATGGTGAGATTTACTTCTTATGAAAGCTGTATTCCGCAACAAACCGCAATATGGGGGTTGATGTCACTTGAAAACCGGCCGAAAGGTATCGTTCCAAGACAACATTCACCAGAAATATGAAAATTTTAAACGTCTATTTTACAATAAGCCACCCATAAGAACAAAACCTTAACGCGTCTTCAGAGACCGAAATTCGGGCTAATACGCTCTTCAGAGCACACAATTCGGGCTAATAGAGTTTGCAGAGCTCACAATTCTGGCTAATACACTCAAGAATCGCTGAGTACATACCACGACCACGCATTGAGGAAGCTGTCTGCGTCTCTGTTGTTAGAGTCATCCAGGATCCGGCACAGACGCTTGTTGGATTGCTCGCACTCCTTCAGCTGGATGCCTATCACGTTCACACGGACTTGTTCGGAGATAAGCGCATCCAACAACTTGAATACTGTAGGATGGGATGCACCGATAGAATTTTGAAATACCCGGTGCCAGCTTTTAATAGCAGAAACGCTATTGTTAATTGGTTCTGGGAAGGCTGACCTCTGTCACGCGCTTGCAATTCCACATGGGTCGTGGAAGCCTTGGGCCATCGGGGGGTCGACCGACCCAGGTATTCTCAAAGCAATCTAGGAAGTTTTGGTGCCGTTCCTTGCGTCCAAACAAGTCCAGCAGCTGTCTTACGAGCATGCGATATCTTTCGCAGACAACGAAAACATCGCAGAAGCACAGTGCGATGAATTTCTTCAGGTTGAGGTGGTATACTGGAGCCATCAATAAATCGCGTGTGCATGCCGAGCTCTTGAATTCGGCGCCAGATGCATTGCGCGAAATGAAATAAGCATCCATGCACCTCGCCGTCAGGAATACAATCCCCAAAAGCATTCTCTCCAGCCTTTTCGAAGTGCATCACTACTGTGTGCACCTGTCGTGGCCTCATGAAGTCGCATCGTCAATGGCCTCAATTAAGTAGCATGCTCTTTTATACGTCGCTTCGTGCTTGTTTGACAAGGGGGAGTAATCGTCCCTGACAACCCTCCTGGACATTCTCGTATCTCCATGCTGTCTTCTCGTCGTTGGTCCTGTGCTTGGTGAACATGCAACCTTCGAAGCAGAGCTTCGGCGAGCCGCGACAAGAAGCCACAAAGGTAGCCATGTTCTATAAACAAACTCGATGACAATCAATGAGTCGGGCTGGCTGGACTGTTATGGCGAATTCGGGTGGTCAATCGCCGGCGAGCTCACGCCGGCGGCACAGGCAACGAAAACCGCGCCAGCGGCGCACCACGTGACCCTCTCCACCCGAACACAAAGCGCCTGCAACTGGCGTTTTCGTCTGCCTGGGTCGCGCGTGAACTTCGTTAACTTCTTCCACGATTATTTTATGATACAATAGGCACGCTCTAGGCATCAGCAACATATATTCGGACTCTGAGATGTGGGTAAACAAATTGTAATATATTTTGTTTAGATTCTCGAGGAACTGTTGCCATCTTACAAGGATCCTAGAAGGCTCACCAGCGTCGCCATCTTATATTCCATTTTCTTGTTATTACCTTTTTGCTGGAATCCTCAGCATTTTGATTTGACCCAGCCCTCTAAAATAGTAATGCGCGTTCAAGTGTCGTGCTGCAGCACTATCAATACATTTTTTACAGCGGTGTAATAACACGCTGTGTCCCATAGGAAACTGATCTTACGGAAGCTTCCTTTAAAATATTTTATCTTTATCTCCGTTGTTTTTGCTGTCTTTCTCGGACCACAGAGGGGTGTCTGTCTCAATGGCTTCGTTTTCTACTCGAATCCGCTATCGGCGACCATTGTTTCGTTTGGTTCCCTTTCCCGATTCGGATATGACGATACCGGATACAGTCTGGCAGACAAGCTGCCCGACCTCTTGGAGCTCGGGCAAAAATTGTGCCGGTAAATTGCCAGCACACGCCTGAGAAGTGCCACCCGAACGGCGCGCACTCGCCAGCCTTTGACCACGCGAACGCCCTTGGCGGAGATATGGCAAAATATTTTGCCGGGAAATGACCACGCGAATTCGCCATTAGACTGATGGGAGCTTGATTCCAAGAGCAGGGCGGTATTTCGTGGCACGGGTGACAACATAAGAAAGACGAAGTGGATATGCCGGCTCCGCGCGTGAAAAATCGATTTTATAACTTTTTTTTTCTAGGCAGAAGACTGTGTGGTATAAAGTATCCAGGTATGAAATATCTTTGGTATAAAGCGTCTTGGGATGAGACGTCTGGGGATAGAACGTTTCTGGGATAAAGTGTCCGGGATGAACAGTCCTGGGATGAAATGACCTGCGATGAAGTGAGTGGCCCTTGAATCGGCTGAACCGTATGGATTACTCTGGCATCAGATGTCGTGGTATGGATTGCCCATGGGATAAACTGCCTTGGGGTGAAACATCCTAGGATGAAATTACTTTGCTTTGATGTGTCTGGGATGAACGGTTCTGGGATGAAGTGACTTGGGATGTGGTATGGTAGAGCAGATCGTAAGTGACCATACTCTAGCCGTGTCCGCGTTGACTGCGTCTACCTGATTTCTAACTGTGATATGTTTTGCTGTGTCCAATCACTGCGTGTCTCGCCATTTTGTCGATCTTTTTCTGTATAAAATATGCATTCCTACAGCAATAAATGCGTGACTCCAAGTTTTCGACTTAAAACAATCACATTTTTCTAGACATCTTACACGCATACCTCGTGCCATTTCGCACCGATTATTTAGCGGTGTAATGTTTTGCCCGTGTAATAAAATGTTTTCTAGACCCGTTGCTACGTGCAGCTTTCATATTAGCTAATAAGGCACGCTCATGTGACTAAAAGCGCGTTACGACGGTCGATCCACGCGCGTTGGGACCGTTCGGCTGGGCCAGGGGGCGCGCTGGAGCGATACCAGTGGCGCCGCGCCGTGGCCCAAATTCGCCCTACTTAGCCGTTCGCTCGTCCCATCGTGCTGCCAGTTGCAATGGCGGGCACCGCGTTGAAGCTTTCTGTACGTTAAAAAACTGTGATCGTTTTTTTAGGGAGGCGAACCTCCGCAAAGAAAGGTTGCCTGTGAGTCAGGTCTCCGGGGTGGAGCAAATAATCCAGGCCTAGGAATATTTGTCGTTTGCGAAGGGTCTCGCAAGTGCAAGACAGCGTCGACTGTAACATCCGCCTCGGTCTTTTTCTTTATGGTTTCGCTAGCTCATCAAAGTCAGGGCTATTTGGACAAAGATGAGGATGCAATATTGTTTAAATTGTCTTATCGCGCACAGCTGCGCTGTCACATACACTCCTTGAACTCAGGTTACCGGCTGCTGGAAGCATGCCGCGCCTGTTCTAATTCATCCGAATGACGTTAATGACAAGGCACGTACAGCCTGATCGCAACACTTGGTCAAGTTCTAATAAAAAACCGAAACGGTACGTCAATAAGGCCGCCGCTTTTATTTAGAGTGGGTCCCCCCCCCCCCCCCCCCCCCAAACAACAAAATAATAATTAAAAAAAAACTTGCTGTGTTTGCGCGCATCTGTCGCTGCCCTCAAAGCGGTAGAATCATAATTGTTGTACGTGCGTCAATAGCCCACTTTTAATTGTATTAGTGAAGAGAGGAATTTCCAATCGACTTTCATTTGCGTTGTAAAGCGTCTCCTTTTTTAAACTTATTTCTATGTGACCGCAGAATGATAGTTTTGAACACTGTTCCGGTTTACAACTACAGGGTGAAACAAGGAGACGCCAGGCTCTTTAAATCGACCGGAAAATTCGGTTTCTTAATCTATCGTGCTACGACTTTGTGCAGCGTTGCCCACAGATGGTGCTTTTTTTTTTTTTTTTTTTGTAAAATTTGCGAAGAGCAAATTTACCTGAGGAAAAAGTAAAGGAAGAAAAAGGCTTAGCTCCTATGGAAATGCAGCGACGCCACCGGTCTGCAAACAACACGGCGCCGTTTCGCACGGGAGACAAGAGATGGCGCAACAAACGCCGCCAGCGAACGAGCATACGGCGCCGAAAGCAGGCCTTTTTAGCAGACGATCTTTTCGACTCAAAAGCGGCGCGCGTTCCGCAGGCGGCGACAGTCGCAGAAACAAAAAAGACAGGCGCAGTAACAGCAAGGAACTGCAGTTCCTTGTCTGTAAAAGGGCCGGCTCTCGGCGTCGTCTGCTCGTTCGTTGGCGGCAGTTGGCGTCGCGACCGCTTGCGCCATCTCTTGTCTCCCGTGCGAAACGGCGCCGTGTTGTTTGCCGAAGGGTGGCGTCGCTGCGTTTCCATAGGAGCTAAGCCTTTTTCTTTCTTTACTTTTTCCTCAGGTAAGTTCGTTCTTCGCAAATTTTACAAAAAAAAATGCACCATCTGGGGGCAACGCTGCACAAAGTCGTAGCGCGATAGGTTAAGAAACCGAATTTTCCGGTCGATTTAAAGAGCCTGGCGTCTCCTTGTTTCACCCTGTAATAAAAAAATTTGCGTCACTATTTGTTTTGTTTGCTGTTTAGGTACAATTAAACTTGATATATCTTGAGTCTGTGTGCTAGGAGAGAATCGTCAATATTCCTTCACTCTCTCTCTCTGTAAGAAAATATTATTTAATTTTAAATTTCAGTCGTGAATGTTCAGTTACTGGCCTTTGTGACGTGCCCTGTCCTGTCCAACACGTGCACACTCTTATTGGTTGACCGAGGAATGTCCGCGTTTCATGTTTTAGAGTTCATTGGAAAGTAATTATGCCTGTTGTAGTTTAACTACATCATTTTAATAATATAAAAAAGGAACTAGAGCACAGCCGTCAGTGTAAATCTCTGTTCAACTATGCGCTCAATTTGATAGAAATTGATAGAAATTACAGTGAGAGCGCAGGCCGAGCTGGTGTGTATATTACCAATTTGGATGAATTGCCCGAGTCTGTGGCGAAAAAACTAAAACTATCAACCGTGTATGAGAGATACCTCTTTCTGTCCACGGTTGATGTTTCTAGTTTTCTCGACCCAGTCTCCACAAATTTATCAAAATGAAAAATTGGCTAGTAAGCAAGGTGGGCTGGGTTCTGAAATTTAACTTGTTTAAAAATAGTAACTGCATAATCGGGCTTATTTTGTCGACACTTACGGGGAACCATCCTAGCTATTGCATTAGGAACATATCTAACATTGCCAACACGCTCAAATTGGTCGACCCAGGGATGTTCTAGTGCATAATTTTGTGAGGCGCTTGGGAAGTAATTATACCTGTTGTGGGCTAACTACATCATTTTAATAATATATAGAAAACTAGAATACAGCCGTCAATTTCTTTTAAATTATGCGTTCAAGTCAGTACGCAATAGGGGCTACGATTATCTGCCTCATTTTTCCCCAAGTCTGTTGCCGCTTACCCGCTTTCTTGTTAACATCGGGGAACAATTTGGGCGGGTAAGCAAAGTGAGCTTGATTATCAAATTTAAAGTATTTTATAAAAAAAATGGTAACTGCATATTCTACTTTCATTTCTAGACAGCCATAGGGAACCATCGTAGTTATTACAGTAGGGACTTATCGTAGAACGTCAGTGTCGGATTGCGGGCCCCACGAGCGCCAGCTATACCGACCCCAGTCAACGCAAAACTCCAGCATGCTCTCGCGTGTGACCTACGAGAAGTCCCTAAATTTGACAAGCGAGCGTAGCTGCATTACTGAATCACGCGACAAGATAGAGAAACAATAATTAAACCTGTCCACCGCACACCTGGTGATTCATGCTTCTGGCGATCTTTATTGAATCACCTCCCAGGGCCGGTTTTCTCGAAGCGATGGTAAACCCATTTTAGTAAACTACGGTACCTAGGAAGGAAAAAGTACCTAGGTACTGTAATAAACGGCTGGATATAGAGCAACAATAATTTTTTTTTTTTTTATTGGGCAGTAAGATGCGTCATCTATCGGTGAAACAAGCCAGTCATTTTGTTTATCCTCTTTTTCCGCTGGTTGTCATCGATCTAGTATGGTATTTTAAGTCAAAATATAGTAAAGTTGTACTTGAAGACCAATTTATTTGCTTCCGATGGTACGAACAAATTTTAGCTACTATGCTAGAGTTTGTCGACGAATATTCGAAAATGTAAAAAACATTTTCTTCAATATGTTTCGCCATGAACAACGCATAAGTTTTCCGTGTTTCTTCCAGTCTGGCAACGCCGGTGCTGTAGTCTCGTTTTCGTTCCTTGCGACGCACGTTTCTGCGAGTCCTGCTGATCTCAACTGCTTGCCCTCTCTTCCGTTTGCCCAACCGATTCACCGGTGACGAGAAGCTAAGCTTCTCGTCACCGGCTTCTCGTCACCGTTGAATTGCTGGCCACCGGGAATATGTAGAAACCTCAATGCTGTCGGCATACTTTTGGCGCGCTGTGAACAAAACAAAAACAGTACAATGTCTCAGCTGTTCACCCCGAACGAAGACTTTATTGAGGATAACCCCCGTTCCCCGTAAAGTAATCGCTGCTCACGAGTTGGCGTGCATAGTGTAACAAATTAAACGTCTTAGTATAAATATGTACCAACACTGGTTCGCAAAACATTTTTTTTACTCACAATAAAAGCACTTGCAAGGCTTATGTACCGTCATATGTTTTGGATCTCGGACCGCTGAAAGGTGATGCGTTCGCGGAATGCTGCCGTCGGTTAGCTTAGTTGTCCCTCTGAACTACCGCTTTGCTTGACGTGCTAATAGGTTGATGGTGCGTCATTAATATAACAGTCGGATCGAAATTAATGTTCGGCAGAACCAAGCAGAACTATTAGCCCTCATTAAGCGACGTCGCGGCCATTTTGCTTGTAGGTATTGCTTCTCCCATCAATCAGTCATTGGCAAGATGAAGCAGCAAGACCTCACGGGTAAACAACTAGACTTTGTGAAATCATTTCTCTCGGGACGGGTCTACAAAATCCGAGCTGGATATGACAAAGAGTGTGAGAAGGAACCCTTCAAGAAAATAACATTGGAGTTCCTCAGGGCGCAGTGTTGTCACCTACACTTTTCAACATCGTTATGGCACCACTCCTCTGGAAACTTTATAAAATACCCAACCTCAGGGCGACGATTTACGCAGATGATATCACGATCTGGACGCATCAAGGGCCTCCCGAAGCCCAAGTTGTCGCCTTGCAGAAGGGACTCGACACCATTGAAGAATATCTTGCTGATGTGTGAATGTTCCCATCGCTAGAAAAAACTAAATATACCATCTACGGCCGCAATCAAGTCAACAAAAACCTAGGTCTTACCTTTGCGGGAGACCCAGTCCAAAAAGCAGACTCCGTTAAAATCCTTGGAATTAACCTTGGGTACAAGCCAAGAATAAGCAAAGCTTGGCTGGCCGAGATCTCCAAGAAATGGAAACAAGGTATCAATCTCGTCCGAAGAATATCCACGAAAATGGGAGGAGCTGGGGAAAAAACAGCCAAAAAACTCGTGACTGCAGTGCTAGTATCCAAAATAGCCTATGCGGCGAGATTCTACCGGCTCACGAAAACCCATCTTTCCAGATTTAAAAGCATGATCAACGGAGCAAGAAAAGCCATCCTTGGGCTCCCACGCCACACTTCGGCAGAGGAAGTAAGCAAGTGCATCTTCCTCCCAGAACTCACAGACCTTATGAACCAACAGAAGGAGGCTCAACTATCCCGTCTACAACATACAACCGAGGGAAGAAAAATTGCTAAGTACATGGGAATCGAGATACAAGAAGAGGCCCCCATATCGCCGAGCAAAGCGCCGTGGGAACTCATTGACGTAACTCACGGGTGCAAACCTCTCCCAAGAAACATGGACGCTGCGCGGCACAAGAAAAGACGAGAACACTACGCTCGCATGCACAACAAGGAGCTGGCTAAGCTTGTTGAGGACGAAAAAAACATGATCGCCTATGTGGACGCCAGCATCTCCTCTATGGGTTGGGCAACAGCAGCCACATATATCCAGGGGAATGCGACCTGGACAGAGACTCAAGGTAACCCTCGAGGCCACCACACGCCGGGCTTCGCCGAACGGGAGGCGGTGTTGCAAGCCATCCGAGGGGCAGTACCCGATCTACAATACGAACAACAGCTAATCGTCTGTACCGACTCGCAAGACACCATCAGAGAACTCAAGAAATACAGGTCCTCTTCTAGCCACACCATTGTCGCTATCTTCGCCTTCGCAATCTCACTATACAGATCCAAGAAAATTCAAATTAATGTCGAGTGGACTCCCGGGCACGAAGGCATTTCGGGCAACGAGCTAGCCCATGAGGCTGCACAGCAGGCGATGAGGAATCTCACACAACCGTCCCTGTTGTCTCAGTCCTTTACGGCAGGCTCAACACCACAGCAACAAGACTCTGAGCTTCCCCCATACGATCCAAGGGAGGAACTCAGGTTAGCCCAGAAGACACGAAAACATCTTCTGGCAAGATCATGGACCCCAGACCAACATCCTCTCCCTAGGGAAGAATTCAAGAGAAAAGAATCGGTGATCCTCCGCCGCATACGCACAGGAGGAGCAGTCACACCCAGGTTCAGATACCAAATGGACCTGGCAAGACTTAAGAAACAACAACCCTACGCTGTCCCTCCCGACCCCAGATGCCAGCGGTGTCAAGCCGAGGAATCCATTCCCAGACTTAAACACATACTCTGGGAATGTGCGGCCCTCTCCACCCTCAGAACACTCATCTTCAGTAAGATGGCGAATGACGAAAGACCTTCAAAACTGCAGGACTGGACGCACCCAGCGGGCGACACCTCACGCAAGACCAGGATCCTCAGATCTCTCTTAGAGTATATTTCTGAGGGAGACCTGGGAAACTCCATCTAACACCTTTAACCGAGGAGACGATGCCAAGCCTTGAGGCCACCGCGTCATGAAAACTTCGAGTCTCCAGAGATATATATTTTTCTCCTTAAATAAACGTATTCACCACCACCACCTCGGCGCACCTGCTCGCCCAGTCACGTGACCTAAAATTCCCCGTTCTAGGGACAATAGTTAACTTTAAACCACGGTTAGCGTTCGAGAAAACGGGCCCAGGAACCAAATAAAACTTTTCGGGACGCGGATACCTTTCTGTTTAATACGATGCTGTGACATTTGGGTACCCCTTGCATTCGGTACATTACTTTACAAAGTGCGAATCCAGCCCGACAAGTGCACCAGCCTCCCGCATCGTCTGCTCCTCGTGCTTCTAACAAGTATCGGCGCGCCTCGCCAGGAAGAGGAGTGGCGCTGCGTATGCGCAGCGCCACTCCTCCTAAAACAAAATGGCTAGGTGGCGTAAGCTACCGCCCGATCCAAAGGGCTCAGCCGTATTTATCCATTCATCTATCTATGCGCGGCACAACCACAACTTCAGCCGCAGTACTGTAGCCGCAGGGCCAGATGCAGATTTTTCCATCCCGCGCTAAATGTTTACACATGCATAATTCAAAGGGGGTGTAGGACTTTCCAAATTTCTCTCTAAATTTGCCACGGCGTGCGACGTGAACCCAAATTTTACTCGATTTTACTAAATTTTTTTTGACAGGCATCTACAAAACAAAACGCGTCAAATGCCAAAAAACAGGTAGCGCCTTCTCGTGTGAGTAAACCGTTAAAGAGCTTGAAAGGAGACCTCCGGCCTAGCTGTCTCTATGGGATGCATGGCCGCCCGCTTGTTGTCGAAAAGCGTACGAAACGTACGAGATGGGTAGCTCCAAGCATAAGCGCAAGTCCAGATCCAGATCCCGTTCCAGAGATCGTGTCGTTCGCAAGAAAGAGAAGCGGTAAGCTGCAGCTCTAATGTACTAGCTTTTCTAGAAGTACGCACAACGGAATTCGGTGTAAACGTGAAGTACGACAACGTCGTAGTAACTCAGAGGGGCACCCTGCCTGGCTTCCTCCTTTAGCTTCTTCGAAAGTATTCGAGCCTGACAGCTCACCGTAAACGTTCAACACCTGTGTTTGTACTTGTGCTCCTTCCAGTCGATTGGCTTCTCCGCCGAAGTCGGCCCTCGTCAGCAAACAGAGGAAACATAGCCGCAAAAATGACTCAAGTCCCGACTCCAGAAGATCTAGCCACCGAACACGCAAGCGGAGCTCTTCAGAGAGTTCTGCAAGTTCTTCGGATTCCAGTAACAGGAGACCAAGAAAGACGTCTACCGTGCCGCTGATAGAGGAGTTGGAGAAGGAGCGCCAGCGGCTGAAACTAGAAAAGAAGTAAGTCTGATTGAACGACGCCGGTCGTGCGCGAGCGCGCGGAGTTGTCGAAACCTGTTTCATATCCGAGATTCATTAACTTTTTCGCACCCATCAGGAAGGCAAAGGAAGCGCTGAAGGCGACTGAGACTCCTGAGCAGAAGCGTTTGCGGCGATTGGCAAAGAAGGTTTGTGTTTGTCAACATACCCATCGTGCCTATGTTGAGGGACTCTTGTTTACGTCTGGAAATGACCGCTTTCAGGAAGCCAAGGAGCGTAAACGGAAAGCCCAAATGGGATGGGACGAAGAATACCTGGTGAGAAACAAAACTTTTATTTCGCTTCCTTTCATTTTATTTTTACCAGAACATTTGTTTAGCTTTATATTAACATCCTTCCCTGCTCCTTACTGTTGCATTGTGTTTGAAACGAGTTCTTGCCCTCTCTAGAGCATTTCGTCCCGTGCGGTGATCTATCACTGTTGCATGGAAATATACCCGGGCATTATTATTTGGCAGCATTCCGGCTTTGTGTTTCGGACTCAAATACGTAAGCATAAAGGACGATAACTGACGCAAGCACATCACCGTACACGTCGCTGCCAAACCTTTCATTTTCGGCAGCGTTTTCTATCGTCCTTGCGTCGTAAATTATCTCATTCATGCCTTTTATACAAAATTTATCATTCTAACGCTTCACTAAAAAGAATGATTCCTTAACCCCTCGTACATTTTTGCACGAGTTGATCTTAATTTTAAAGTCGGCATACCTCATTATCAAATGTCAGTATATGTCGACTCCTTCATAACAAGAACGTCGTCTGGAACCACATTCTAGCACCTGTGGTAAGCATACCATCAACTATTAAAGAGGTTTTAACCGACCACATTTGCTAACGTGCCAGACTATTTATTTTCTAACAAGATTGCTTACTTTGTATTCTTATCGCGTTATTTTTTTTCACTGTCATTTTGCTTGCCCTCTCCCTCTGTAATGCTCTATGGGCCCTGAGGGTCTTGAAATAAAGGAGTAAAATAACTAGGTGTGTTACCAGAATTTCAAATGAAGTTTTCTTTATCTCATTGTTACGGGACAACTCTGCTTCTTTTAGGGCTACACAAACACGGACAACCCATTTGGGGATGCAAACCTGCTTAAGTCATTCAAGTGGGAGAAGAAGTTTGAGAAGGAGGGCCTCAAGAATGCAGCCGAAGAGGAGATTGAAAGAAGGAATCGTCTCAAGCTCGAAGAAAACCGGGTGAGGAGAAATCTCTGCACCCCTTTGAAGTCATTCGTAGGTTTGTCTTCCGGCATCGAGGCTAGTATTAGGGGGTGGTGCAACAATTTTTAAACGTTGGCCCATTAATTGTGGGAATTGGTCTATACCACCTATAGAATGAAGAACATAAAACCTTATTTTTTTTGCGTGTTCTAGTTTCTCTAAATATGGTAAAACAAATCAAAGGTTAGGTACATCACAACTTACACTGTCTTACGAGTCAGGTGTGCAGTGATGTCATTCGGTCCTGTCTTCGGAGCCCCCAGCCTTCTCTTCGTGATTGTTAACTTCTCAAGGTTCGATTTTGGCCATATTGGAGCACCGCACCCGCTTAGCATCATTGAAGGCCACGACGAGCGAACAAGACAAAAGGCACTTCACCACAGAAAAGGTGGGGAAGGTAGCAAGGGGGTGGAAATGATTTTGTTGGTTTCTGAGAGATGTTGCCATGAAAACCTCTGTACTCTCACCGATGTGACACCGTGGTTCCGACGACATTGCACGCAGCAAGAAATCGGGAAAATTTTTTTTTTTTTTTTGTTTTTTTTTTGCAGTTTGGCAGTGAAGTTTCAGCATTTCAAGGGAAAGCGTACATTTCCTTTCACTTGTACCAAGGTAGAGAATATAAAAAATACAAGGTGCAAATTCTTTTAAAAAAAGATAGTTTCACTGTCCCTTTAAGGATATCACCAAACCTGATGCACCTTTTTCATGCCAAGATTCACACTTGCGCACCTTTTTAGTAGCTGTAACGGGCCACAGGCTGGAATGTTCTTATTTCTAGTTGAAGCAGAGAGAGAGAGAGAAGGAATATACTTTATTGGGGTCATCAAGGATGACTTTGGGTGTTACATTGCAAGAAGTTTCATATAGCAACTGTCTCCAGGGATCTTCATCAACTTTGTCAATAGTTCAAGATGGTACATATGTGTGATTAGTGTGAACCCTGTTAATATAGGTACACCGCTTTGTTGACAACGTCTTCGGGGACGAACTGGGCAATTATATGCATTTTTGTCTCATAATTAAGGAAAACTAACATCATGAAAGCTTTTTTTTTATTGGGAACAGAAACGTCCATATCAACGAGATATCACTGCATGCAATCTCAAGGAATGCACAGTGACAGAGCAGCATGCTGTAAATTTTTTGTGAACCAAAGGACCCCGTGCAAGTAATATTCATGAGGAGTCAGCTTTCATTTAAAGGGCAACTCCAGTTCATACTTTCAATTTTGGGATTATGACTCTTATTAGCGCAGCCAGCGTCCCTGAATTACAAGGTGTAATTTTTTTCTCGTTATTGTGTGTAGTTTTAATATTGACGCCTTAAAGTTTTGTTTGGGGCGCGGCCGACAAAACCGAAATTAGCCACTCAAGATCCCGGCAACACTGGAAATAAGCCGCTGTGCGGACGTGACGTCAGTATCGTTCTCGTTCAACGAGTACGCAGGCCAAACGGCACCTACCTCTGTTGCGCTAACCGTCTAAAGATAGAAGGTAAGCTGATTTTGCTTTAATTCTGTATACGTGCTAGTTATCCAGCATATGTAGCAAGAGTTAGTGCGTATACCCAAAAGCTAGCGACTGGAAAACCCGTGAACTCGTTCAATGCCATACTCGGCGGCCGCCGCCGTACGTGCGCTCTGCCGTACTCGTCGCTTGTATACCTAAAAGCAAGCGACTGGAAAACAAGTGAACTCGTTTGGTGCCGTACTCCGCGGCTGTCGCTGTGCGTGCGGTCTTCCGTACTCGTCGCTAGGCTTAAATTGTTATGGGGGCTCCGTGGATGGAGCGGCATTGCTTTACACCGCGCTGCCAGTGATGTACAGTACTAGGGGCCCTCTCACTTTCTTTCGCGCTGCGGGTCAGTCCCAGACACGAAGCTTTGAGGCTCTCCGGCATGGGCCGCGGCGGTCGAACACACGTGTGCTGGGCTGTACACGACTGTTTTTTCGTTCTTTTTTCCTCGGGCGCGTAAAAGCCAAATTTGTAAGCTACGACCCTAATTCACCACATGAGTTTGTCTAAACGGTAAAACTGATTTGTGAAAAAAAAAAAAAATTAAAAAATGTGTCGCATTCTAAAATAAAAAAAATAAAAAATTCTATAGGCAGGCATTTTCTTCTCAAAGCTAGCAAAAGTTTTTGTGGGTGATAGAGGAAAACAGAGGATGTTAGCAAGGTGAGAACACTTTCTTTACCCCACAACCACAATTGTTTTTTATTGGAATACATAGGATTTTAAAAGTTTTCCTTGGTTACTTTTGACTAAAGCAAGTGTTTTTTATTGTTGTTTTTTTTGCGTTGTTAAATATTATATTTACAACCAGCCGAACTCGGGTAAATTACAGTGTTGTAACTTACAAATCGGAATGTTTGCGATTTTTTAGTCCTTTATGGTATCCACAAGCGCAATGTTAATTAATACTGCTGCGTAACGGGTTTGAACGCTCGTGCTGGAACAGCAGTGTTGGGAAGTACTTTAAGTACATTGTACTTAAAGTACTACTTGAAGTAGGTTTATGAAACTTCTACTTTACTTGAAGTACATTCTCGGAGTGTGTTCTTGTACCTTACTTAAAGTATTTTTTCCTGGTATTTTCCGAGCAGAGTACAATTCCCGACTTCAAAGTACATTCCCCAAATTTGGTTTTGTTAAATTTGTATTACGAGATGATGCCTTGTCAACTTCGAAGAAATACTGGTGGAGATATTCTACTTTCACCAGAAACGGGAGGAGACGATGCATCGCTCTGTTTATTCTGAAGGCGGCTTTCCCGTAGCTTTTTCAAGTCTCGCTACTTCTCGGTAGGTCAGCGAAAGCGAAGAGGTTTAAAATACTAAAAGAGCAAAATTAATTATAATGTAGCACCTGAGACTGTGGTGCAGAAAAAGTAAACTTTCAGGTCGAAGAAAAAGACAACAGAGAATGCCACAAGGTTTTGAGACATTCTTTTTTCTTTTCCTTTGACTTGAAAGTTCCTTAATTTTTTCAAACCTCAATCTCAGGTGTCACATTATGATTAATTATCACCACCTCGCTTTCACACTCACTGTTCTTTTTTTCATTAAGGAGAGGATACTCCTGTCTGAGAGGATTGCTTGCGTAAGCTACGGGGCTGATGTCATGCTCTCTCCTAGTACATTTAACCCCCTTGGGTGCAATATACCAGTGCAAGCGGCGGCAAATTCAGAAGCGGGACTTCTGGCTTCGGCTCTATTCCTGAGAATAACTGCTCTATGGCTATTTGGCTTTATCAAAGATTCGCCGCTGATTTTGAAAATAGGTCATACCCCTGATTACCCCTGGGCAATGCATACCAGTTAAAAAATGTATAGGGGAACGAAAGGGCATCATGAAGGATTGTTTTAAAATACTTGTACTTTACTCTGGAAGTACATTGCATTTATAGTACTTCAAGTACATTGCACCCAGTGTAGTTACTAGTTTACTTGAAGTACATCACGTCTCCTTTACTTTGTACTTTACTTGAAGTACCTTTAGTTGTACTTTACTCAACATTGTGGAACAGCAGGCGGACGATGGGCAAAGAGCGACGGCACGGCACCCTTTTTAAGCCTCGAGCCCTTTGCTGACGAGCCACAAGCAACCAACACCCGTAGGTTTCGTTCGCAACTCTCCGGCGAAAAATGATCGGAGCAGAGCTTCGATCTGGGGGTCGGCATTTAAGACTTTCCAAAGTCCACTCGTCAAACAGCGTTCACCCACACCTTCTCCGAATTCCGGTCCGTTGGAAACTTGTGAAAAAGCACCTCCGGGTTCCGCAGTGGGTTATTTGAGCAGCCCACAGAGGTACAAGTTGTACTCGGCATCTTTCGAGGAACAGCTGGGCAGTCTTGGGCGCACCGAGTTGCTCGCTAAAACGAGTCTTGGAGTCCTCACATGCAAATAAACAAAAGGCTATACCGAATCTACACGGGCTGCAGATAAAAGCAACGGCTAAACACGCCAATCACAAGCTGAAGTGGTGGTGGCAGCGGCCCAAAGAAGCTTACTTTACACTGCTCGACTGCGCAATGGGTGCACCCGTCTGGACCGTAGAAAAAAAAAAAAAAAGAGAATGATCCTGAAGTCACGGCCCAACGTTGCTTTAGCGATCGGCAACCCGCTGGCCGCCCGCTAAGGAGCAGCGGCTCGCGGCGGGTCCCATTTTTATTATCGACATTAATTGAGAATGCGGCGTCCCCCGGACGTAATATTTTGGCTGGGGTCGTATTTTGTGTCACTACAGCGATACCAGCAATTTATTTCATTTTGAGTTTTGGC
>NW_024609846.1:182518624-182640285 GCF_016920785.2 Ixodes scapularis | reverse complement strand
GATGTTTCAGAACTAACCCTTTTCTTATCCACAGGTTATAACTTATAAATAAGGTTCCGTGTTTTCGGAATGAACTGATGAACACCAAAAATAAAAACCCCGAGGTGGTTTTCTCTGAATCAGCGAAAACTAGGCATCTTATCTCACAAGTTCGGAGCAGCGTTGTGGAACCCACGGAGGGAGGATTAGCATTTCCCCCCTCGGATGGGAGGACCGATGGACACAAAGGCCACTTTCCGGCGCACGGGGAAACAATAAGGAACAAAATGGCGGTGGACGAGGGTGTGGGAAAGGGAAACAGGCAGTTGGCACATGGAGGCACCCTAGCGAAAACCAAAAAACTCGGTATTTAAGCCGGCCTTTATTCTAAAAGAAAAATAAAAACAAAAAACGCTAGCTTTACGACAGAATTTTTTTTTTGTTTTTTTGTTCTGAACTTAGTTGCACTGAACAGCCTAGGTCTCGTTTCTTTCTACAGAAACCACATTCCTTGCCCTGTTTCCTTCTTTTATCTTTACCAGCATTAATAGAGAAAAACTTATAAATTATAACTTATAAATTATAATATAGCAGTTAAAATTATAATGAAGAAATAAAAAAAAGAAAAAGAGGAGGAGAAGAAACAACGTTGTTCGGGGTGGGGAGCGAACGGATTTGAGAAAGCTTAGAAATGCCTGCGCCTCTACTTACCCGCAAAACATTCGAACAGCCAATCTCTGCTATCTACGAAATCAGCTCAGCGAATGGTGAGGCGGAACATCTGTATAGATTTCAAAATTAAGTCTGCGCTGTGGCATTACGCAATGCAAAGCGTCAAGCTTGGATTGCGTAATGCCACAGCACACTTAGTTTTGATGTCTACACAGATGTTCCGCCTCATCACTCGCTGAGCTGATTTTGTAGATACGAGAGATTGGCCGTTCGAGTGTTTTGCGTGTAAGTAGGCGCGCAGGCATTTTTCAGAGAGTACACCGGTGAAGCTGTGGTCCCCGAGAGTCTTCCGACCTGTCCCCACCGTCAACACTGAACGGCAAGCCTGGCTCGAGAACGCACCTGCGAAGCCAACAACTGGTCGAGTGGTCACCAACGGTACGCTGGCAGCTGGAGCCGAACGAGACCGGCTTCTGCAACCGGAGAAGCGCCTAAAACCAGCGTAAACCAGTGCCAACTTCAGCAAGTTGAACCCTGGACGTACGCTCTTTTCTTTTATTTCTTTGCCAATAATTTACTTTTTCTTTCTTTACGTGGATTCGGAAAGAAAAATAACAATTAGTCGCAAATATATTTCTTTGATAACAAAAATCAGACGGACCTCTCAGTTTCCTTTCTTTGTTACCATAAAGAACCTGACAAATAACTGGCACTTGTCTATAATACGCATGCACTGTAGATAAATAATTGTTTGACCCTTAGACGTAAATCATTAAGGAATTGTAGTAGACCGTTCCCGCAGCCCGCTAAGCACCCGGATAGCGCTCCGTAATCCGCTACAAGACCTTGAACTATGCAGAGGAGGCTGGCGGCGCGCATGCGCAGCTGCGGCGTTTTCTTCGGGGATAACGTAGCGGAGGAGAAAAACGATCTACTACAACTCCCTATTCTCTCCGCACCGTTGAATCGATTTCAAAGAAATAGAACCCCCCCCCCCCCCCCCCCCCCCACCCCTTGCCAGGGCAGGCTGGCTCTCTTTATGAGATGTGCACTGGTTGTCCCAACGAAACTACTGAAAATAAAAAAAAAAAAAAAAAAAAAACCGGCAGGATGTATGTTTTGAGTTGGGTAAATAACCTCCGAAACCAGCAACCTCACTTTCCAGAAAGCGTGCTTGCTACGTGTGTCAGGTCGACTGACACGGAACAGTTTTTCGTGCCGCACCTCATTAAGAAATAAGAGACGCTGAATAGAAACAAAATGACGTGCTCGTAAAGGGGCCAACATTTGTTAAGATCAATGTTCATGGTGCACGCAACGGAAGCACGCTGTCAGGTGCCCGCTTAACATAAACGCGCGCAGCTATGCCAACCGGTGGAGACAAAGGCCAACACGACTATAGGTATATCATCGACAGGTTAATAACCCCGTAGATGCTGCACCCGTAGTTCTCCTGCGTGACAAATGGCGACAACGGACACATAGGTTCCACGCACGAGAGGAAGGAGCAAAGCTCGCTGCTGATCGAGGGGGACGACATGGTCGCGAGCCGATGCACGGCATGGAGAAGAGGACCGGGAGGTTTTCTACCTCGTGTCGTCGACGGTCACGGGCGAAAGCTATCGCTGCAGAACCCAGGGATCCTGGCTTGCATTTCCACCCCTGCCCGGGACACGATTGAAACTTCGACAGACGACGCCTTCATGTGTGACTGATAGGAACATACAGTCACTGCTTACTTCAATTAGCTTGCAGCCGATGGCAACAATGAGACTTGGCAAGGGCGTCACCAGTATAAAAGGCTCTGGGGCGTCACGTTTCCCAGATGAGTCCGCACTGCTTCCTGGGCGTCATTTCGGGGCATCCTTTATTTATCAGCGCCAGCAGGGAAAAACACGGCGGTGGCGTCTATCGATCATCTCGCGCGGTGTACCGCGGCGACCAAAGTATCTTCAGGCTGCCCAGAGAAACCACAACAAAAGAAACGCTCATACCGCTACGATGTAGCGCCGTAAGTTCGGGCAGTGGCGAGCAGCGAACCCCTTGACGAGAAGCCATCGGCGCTGACCGACCGTACATTCTCGGCGGTTGCTTATGCCATCGGCTCGACGAAGCGGGTACAGCCGAAAAATTACTGCGATAAACCAGCGTTCACCGGCATCACCAACCGCGCTCGTTGCCATATTGGAAAAAGATCGCTCGTCAGCGTCAGTGAGGTCAAGGAAATGAGGCGAAGCGATCGGCTGGCGGACTGATACGAGTCCCTCTAAAGGGCATTTGCCGCTGGGTTCTTACCCTCTCACCGATTATGGTATACACACGAAAACTGATAGAGGTCGGCGACCCGTCGATGCCCCTTGCCTGCGCCACGTGGCCTTATCGGCAGCTAATCGAGCCCCGAACCCAGACAGGTACAAGTCCAGCGACGTCACCTTCGCAGAGTGATGGCTGCCATAGTCCGCATGTCTGGCCGGGACGTGCCTTGACCACCATCGGGGACGCGTAGGCGTAAGATCCAAGCGACGACCACAGCTTTCCTGCCTCCGATTCGGTCCGCCGGCCGGCCGTCAGGAGCCACGTGTCGCCGACGCTCGTCCCGCGTCCCGAACAGCGTCCCCCTGGCGCTTCCGGTGTCTGCCACAGCTGCGACCGAGTTGTGACTGAGGTAACTTCCGCGGGCGTCCACGACTGGATCCGGCGAGGCGGAAGTTTCCCCGACGCTGGCCACCAACGGCCGACGACAGCGCTACTTAAACGAGAGCAAACTGCCTTTTTTTTTGCCGGACCGTTTCTTGGTTTACTCTTTTTCTTTTTTTTTATCTTTTGCGTAGCCCTAAGATTCGACTTTCGACCAACCGGTCATCCCCGCTTTTGAGCGAAGCACTCGTCGTAGGGCGTAGCGAACCCAGGTCAGTCAGCACCAACTGGTGCACATAGCATTTCAACGTCATCACAGTCAAATCGAGCGCAAACACAGATTGGCGACGAGTGCTGCGTTCGGTTGGAACTCCTGCGGTGGAGTTAACTTGCAGTCTCGAGCCGGTTCTTCAGACAAGACGGAGGACGGAACTGCAGACAGGGCTGTCTGTTTCGCAACTTCGCTGTTTCGGTCGCTTCAGAGTTCAGGCCTAGCATGACAGTGGAGGTTCATTCGCCACACCATCCTTTTCTAGAGCCTTTTGTTCATTGCAAACATGAACTGCTGCTTGCGTCCCAAGCGAATTCCGGTCGCTCCATCTTTGCAACCTTATCGAGCTTGCTTATGTCACCAGTGCTAGAGAAAGCATAAATGCTACACGGAAAAAAAAGCTGGAGATTTAGCGAGGGCCTTCGGGACTTGGAACAGACAAGCTGGTTCACAAGAATATTATAAAATTTGAACAGTAATCGCGAAATTGGCGGTTAAGTGTTTCATCGACGATTCAAGCAGAGGGTGTTAAAGGGACCACAAATTCTTCCTCCTTAGCTTTCCTCCAACTCAAAAGCTTAATGAGAAATCACGCGGTCCTGACGTGCTTGGACACCGGTACGATGACTCCAAGCTTCCACCGTCATTCGCAAGCGATAGTAAATGCCGTCACGGCACTCATTGGCTACGAACGCTAATTCAAATATTCGTCGACGGATTGATTGTTGACCAGCGCATACGTCCGTGTGACGCAGTGCTCGCGCCCAACGCGGCTCCCTCGCTCGACTAGGAGACTTCCGTTTCCGGTAGAAAGGCATACTTTACGTCACGGCCAAGTGATTTCACATGTTGTTGGCCGAGTCCGGTCGAGTCGAGGAGATAAACAGACGCAAGTTTTCATTTATCCTTTTTTTTTTTTTGTGTGTGTGCGAAATTGGAGGCAATAAAAGGAAAACGGATTCCTGCTCCGGGTTCTATGAACATTAAAAATTAATTGGGGTCTACATTTGGAAAAAGCTGAAAAATTACTTCATGGTTCCGTTAAGGTGGGCTTCGTTCATCATTTTTATGAACCGGAAATTCGCTGGGCTTTCTAAGACTGGAGCCCCGCCTGGCGGTGTTTGCAAAGTGAAGGGTCTATATATACTTCTTTGCTCTGGAACACGTGAAAGGGCATCTTCCGGCTCTTTCCGATGCTTCACTGCCGTCTCACAAGATGCCATTCCCTTTTGTTACGTATGGATCGAGTGCTGTTGGCATTCGCTATGGGAAAAGAGATCCAACCGTCGCGCCCCTGGCAGCTAAATTGTGAACTAAACTTATATAGGGACAACGACAAAATAAATTATTTGTACGTGTTGCTGGTGCAGCGCTCGACTGACGTTGTCAAACGCTGCGGCCACCGGGCTGGGGTACACGTTCCATCAGTGAAGCACCTAATAAACACGGGTCCCAGCAAAACGCTGACGGGGGACTCGGTATCAGTGCCACGCGCTCGATCGACGCACATGACGAAACTAATCCAGTCCAGGCCTCATGTTGGGCATGCATACACCGATCTCTACGGAAAACAGGCGGGACCATGAGCCTCCCTAGTTAGATCTCCTCGCCAATACTACGAGAGCCTTGTAACAAGTAATCGGTCAGCTTCAGAGCATCGAGCTTGAGCTGTCGACTTTCCCTCGTAGTCTTACTTCAACACTGCATTCTGGACGCGCTCATGAAACCTCCACTGTAGGAGCGACACGAACAAACGGTCATGGTACTGTTGGCATTTGGAGAGCGCACTTGCAGCGTTAATTCTGCATAATCTGTTCGTCCTACACAGCGACAGTCTCATATGAAACTTCTTCGTAGAGAGACTGGAGCCCAAAATTAAGTTTACGAAACGTTTCAAATACGTCACCGAGACGTACGTGTCAACATGTCCTGAGGTCGCAGTGGAGGAAAGTGGACGGGGTACAAAAACGTTGGGTATAGTATGGTGCTTCGACCTAAGCGAGCATCCTGTGAACATCGGTCGCAGGATGCTCGCTTGCATCTTGTGACTTGCAAACGACTCGCAAAGTGGGTGCGCTGAGCGCATCCACTTTGCAAGTCGGGGTGAAATAGCAAAAACAACGCGCAGGAACGTGACAACTGAAAATTTCAAACCTGTTTTCGATATCAAACTCAAACAAACGACAAACAACAACAACAAAAAGCGCGCCCAAAAGACGGATTTGTGTCGACCGCGATAGCCCGCTTCCGGTAAGACCAAAAGATACCTTATCAACTCCGTCTGTCTGTCACTAAAATTAATGGAACACGAAGATAGATAATTTCCGAGTACTCCGAGGCAGCGAAAGCGAAGCTGTCCTCAAAGACCGTTTAAGACCTGAAATGGAGCGCGTTCAGCGGCGAAGCGACCGGCTCCATCCGGCCTACTGGTTTGGTTGTTTTGACGAAAACCCGTTGAAGACGGCATCAGATGGAGCAGCCGCTGAAACCGGGCCACCGATTGCAAACCGGACGCCGCCGTCGATACCACATACAGAGGCGGTCACGTGAACGCCGGAACCGTTTCGTTTCCGGCGTAGACACGCGTGCAAAGTAACCCAACCAGGTGGGCTTGGCTGTCCGCGCTGGTGCACGCGTTTGGAAATAGAACGGAGGAATTGAGGCTCAATTTCCTTTGCACAACAACCGACCACTTTTAAGTTGTATACACTTTCTTCCAACAAGCTTCACGCGCAAAATCAATATCGAAAAGATTTGACAGCAACAACGGTCTCCATAGCCTACTCGTCGCCAGTGGTTATGCCGCTGACCAACTAGCCACACCGACCAAACAAAAGCAGGAAGAAGAACAAGTTATTCTAGTACCGAGGTGGTCAATCGCCTGTACTTTAATATCTACCCATAACTTTCACGGCAGGCAAATATGGCGGGCGACCAACGGCGTCGCAATGCTCCGGATTCAAGGTTACAAAAAAAAAAAGGTAGTTTCACACCTGTGAAAATACGTGTCACACCTGTGAAAATACGTGTCACACCTGTGAAAATACGTTTCACACGCATGTATGAGTAAAGTGGATTCAAACCCCATGTTGTTTTATAGCCAATATAAAGACATAACGATAGTCATTACACACTCTTCGAGCACCCTCATTTCCGATGTGAAGGGGTAATTCCATGATCGAAACGCGCTTTTTATCATTCGAAGGGTGTATCTATATATGGTGTCCCAAGTCACCAGGCTCGATCTAAAATGGACCGTAAAAATCAACGCTCGCACGTAGCCATCTAAACTTTTCGTCAAAGGAGTATTTCACAGGTCGGTTTTCTCTTGCAAAATTACAAAGCGGAGCTCTCTTTCTGTAAAACAAAATAGGGCCAAGAAACTGCATGTCAGGGTCAACGGCGGGCGGCGACGCAGACGACCAAGTCGAGTTGCGGGCTGCGTTTCGCGCGCGTCGAGCAATCCTTGGAAACCAATCGTTACACGTATTAACTACAAAACAAAAATCGTGACAACGTCATTTTGAATTGTACTCAGCAATTCGAACGCTGTAATTAATCAGCTATCTAAATCTGCGGGACAAGCACGCGAGGCCATAGTTTCGACAAGGCCTGGGAAAAGTTTTCGGTCGTGAATACGACTTATTGAACTATTAATTTGTGCACGAGATTTTAACGAAGGTACTATATGTGTGTGTGTGCCAATGTTAGAATCTGTGGCAGAGCTTAAAAACAGCCCAGTGAGAATTGTAATATAATACAATTTGGCTCGTACACAACCAGTCTGCACCGATGATGTGCTATCATCCAGTGAGCACGGGAGCACCTGTAACATGCAGTCGACTTACGCAGCCCTCTTCTTGTTCGTACAGGTCATGGTCTGCTTCCCGTTGCCGGCTTTCGGGCCGATGACGGTTCAGGATTCAAGGGAGTTCATTCTTCGAGAGCGCGTGCCAAACTGCGTGGATCACCGTGACAGTGGATTTCCGCTTCAAGAAAGTGCTGCGCATCTGTGGCCACGTCGCCACATGAACCTCGACGACAGTTTCACCGTATTGACAACGTCAACAGTCACATCGACATCGCCACCACCATCCAGAGCCGATATAAACGCCAGCCGGCGCCTCGCCGCCTTGAGTGAGCACGGGAGCACCTGTAACATGCAGTCGACTTACGCAGCCCTCTTCTTGTTCGTACAGGTTGGTTCAACCCCCTCATTATACGCTAAAAGAACTAGCAATGTCTTCTTATTTGTGTTCCCGTGCTCACAAGTGCTATCTGAAACCATGTGCGAATGTGTTGACGTCTTTAGCCTCCTGCTTCTCACCTCTGGCGATGTGGAAACCAATCCTGGTCCGATGAACACCGAGCAGTTGAAACAGTTTAATGAAATGCATCAAATGCTTGTTGACGTTAACGCGCGATCAATACAGATTCAATCGTCACAATCAGGAATCCTAACATCTATTAACGAGATTAAACAGAACCAAGAAACAATGAGGGCCAACATCTCAGACATCAACTCGAGGCTCCTTGCAGTCGAATCCAGCGCCTCTGTTGTAGCACAACTTCAAACAGCAGTAATCGACGCCAGAAATGTTGCTGATGGTTTACAAGGCGAAAATATTGCGTTGCGAGCACGTCTTGACGAGGCGGAAGATCAGTCCCGTCGAGACAATCTGATATTTTTTGGGGTTACTGACACCATATCAGAAACTTGGGCCCAGACGGAAGAAAGAATGTTGAGCGTTTTTCGAACGTCCCTTGGCATGCCAGTTACGGGCGACTCTATTGTTCGGGCTCATCGTCTCGGAAGATTTTATCACGAAAAATGCCGACCTATAATTATAAAATTTTCGTCATTTAAACTGCGGGACCAGATCCTGATGGCAAGACAAGCATTAAAAACGCACCGTATTACGGTTAGCGAAGACTTTTCGCTTGCTACGCGTAATGCGAGAAAAAGACTGTTAGAATTTGGTAAATCTAAGGGAGGAACGTTTAAGCTTAGGCACAACAAGCTGCACATTAACAACCGGTGTTACGCTTTCAACTCGACAAATGGCGAAGTCTACGAGCTAGGTCCTTCTAGTTTGCCTATTGTCTCTCCCGCACAGCCGACGATTCCCCAGACACAGTCATCTCTTACTCAAGATTCCGCTGAGGCGCGCTCGCCAACGTAGGATTTGTCGAGGGGTAGAGCTAGGCTGTCACAGTTTTCCGACGTCTCTGTTTTGTTTACTAACATAAGGAGTGTAATAAAAAAACGTGATGAATTGTGTTCCATCATTGATACTACCGATGCTGATGTTGTTGTTTTAACCGAAACATGGCTTTCTGGGAGGATACGGAACAGTGAACTGTTTGATGGTTCAAAAAAGTTCAATGTGTATCGGAACGATAGGCAGGACAGGTGTGGCGGTGGCGTCCTGATTGCAATTGCTGACCATATTAAATCTTTTTCATTAAACATTGCGTGCGATATAGAACTAACCTGGGTCGGCCTTGTTTTGAACCATAAGAAGTGGATCATGGGAGTATGTTATCGGCCACCCTCATCTTCGTCGTCATTTGTTGAGACTTTGCATAACGCCATTAACAGAATAGTGATGCGGTATCCCAGCGCACCCATCTTCCTTCTGGGTGACTTCAATTTTCCCGCTATATCATGGTCAGATGACGTTCATTGTATGAATGTACACACTACAGAGTGTAATTCGTTCATTAACTTGTGTCTCGATTTTAACCTGTCGCAATTAGTTCTTCATCCCACCAGAGTGTCTCCGACGACAGCAAGTGTTTTAGATCTAATATTGGCTACTCACCCTGAACATGCAAGTGACATAAATTATCTTCTAGGGATCAGTGATCACTCTGTTACATTTTCATTTCAAAACGTCGGTCTCTAGGCCGACTGACCAACGGAAGAAAATACGCGATTACAGTAGAGCGAATTTTGATCAGATCAACAATGATCTTGCGGTTTTCTTTGACCAGTATTTGACAGACTTTTCGGGGCGCTCGGTTGACGAAAACTGGAATTTGTATAAAGCTAAGGTAATCTTCCTTATCAACAAATACGTGCCGCTCCGAAATATACTTGAAAATAATCAGTCACCTTGGTTCACGAAAGCCCTGAAGAGACTGTCAAATAAAAAAAAAGCGCTTGTACCGTGCGGCCAAGTTTTCCCAGTGTGAGCGTCGCTGGGCCGCATATCACAATTCTGTAGAAGTGTACAAAAAAGCGATTGAAGGCGCTAAATCTCACTTTTTCACACATAGTCTTCCAGACATGTTGGTAAATAACCCCATTAAATTTTGGAATACTGTTAACAAAAAGGACCGTTTTTCAATTTCTCTTACAACTTCTAGTGGTGACAGCGTGCCCAGTGACGAATGTGCTAATGTCTTAAATAGTATATTTATGGAATCTTTCTCCGATATTCGCAACATAACTTACCCTTCGATGAGCTGTTCCTGTTATCTGCCAATGGATTCTATCTTTGTTGATCCTGCTGGTATTGCAAAAATTATAGATGAACTGAAGTTATCATCCTCATCAGGAGTGGGCGGAATTAATTCCAAGTTTTTAAAAAACACTAAACTATACTCATCTCTTATTCTCTCAAAATTGTTTGAACAGTCGCTGCAAGATGGTATTTTACCTTGTGATTGGCGAGTGGGGAAGGTGGTTCCAATTCCGAAAGGTGGCGATAAGTATTCCCCTAACAATTATCGTCCCATTTCATTAACCAGCATACCATGTAAACTTCTGGAACACGTTATCTTTTCCCAACTCGTACATTTCCTAGAGAAGAATAAATTTTTCACCGAAGCACAGCACGGATTTCGTAAATCATTATCTTGTGATACTCAGCTCCTATCCTTCACTCATGACATTCATTCTATTCTTGACCGAGGCTCCCAGGTGGACTGCATTTTCTTAGATTTCGCCAAGGCATTCGATAAGGTGTGTCACGAGCTATTACTGTTAAAACTTTCAAAACTTAACATTGACCCTAACGTTCTCGGATGGATTCGGTCTTTTCTAAATAACCGTTCACAATTTGTAACAATTAACAACGAAAATTCTCCTCCCGTGTCTGTGAATTCTGGAGTTCCTCCTCAAGGGTCGGTTTTAGGCAGACTTGTACGTAATCCGTTACAAGTAACAAAATTACTTGTAATCCCTTACATTTATGAGTAATTTAGTAACGGAATAATTACATATTTTCTAGAGTAATTTTAAAGTAATTCCCTTACATTTTTGACGTAACGGATTCCTTGTAATCCGTTACATTTTTTTTCTGTCAAAACCAACCCGTCTTCCCCCCCCCCCCCCCCCCCCCCGCCCCTTCTAAATAATTTTTTTTTTCGTTTTTGTAAAATCGAGCGCAGTGATACTGTCCAGCGCAAAGGGAGGCTTGGCGCTCTTCAGTTCCGCAACGCGTTTTTTTTTTTTTGTTTTGTTTTGTTTGCAACACCAACCCCTTGAATATTTTTTTTAGACCATAACAACAATGTCAAAAAATCCAAATGAACATTTCTACATAAGAAAAAGAAAAGAGGGGGGGGGGGGGAAGGGGGGCAAGTTATTTCCGCTTTTTTTTTTTAGTCCCTTTGTTTTTTCTTTGCGATCGAAGACGGGGAGAGGAGGACACCAAGTAATTGTATGCCTCTTCGAGAAGCTCGAGGCGGTAAGTGCACTGAAAAGGATTAACAATGTCCTTCCCGGTTATAGTGACTACAACCGTTTTCATAATGTCACCACACGAGACAACGCTCTGTCTACCCTACCCTTTTTGTGAGTCAACTTTTTGCGAGCACTTAGAAAATGGTAATATTCTTCCTTTCTTCTTCCTGTTTTGCCCCAGCTGCTTGAGATAAGATGCGTCCCGCATCTTATCTCAAGCAGATATTTTTACAAATAAAACATAATGTTGGCTGACGTAGGCTTGATATTCTGGGCTTGAGGAGAGAGTGAAATTCGTGAGTGGGGCCATAGCGTGGCTTACTTAGTACCAGACTTGTACGTAATCCGTTACAAGTAACGAAATTACTTGTAATCCCTTACATTTATCGGTAATTTAGTAACAGAATAATTACATATTTTCTAGAGTAATTTTAAAGTAATTCCCTTACATTTTTTACGTAATGGATTCCTTGTAATCCGTTACATTTTTTTGTCAGGCCCAACCCCCCCCCCCCCCTTTCTAAATAAAGTTTTTTTTTTTTTTTTTTCGTTTTGGTAAAGTTGAGCGCAGTGACACTGTCACGCGAATTGACCAGCGCAAAGGGAGGCTTGCCACTCCTCAGTTCCGCAAAGCCTTTTTTTTTTTTTTTTTTTGCAACACCAAGCTTCTGAATCTATTAATTGTTTTAGACTCTAACAACAATGTCGAAAAATCCAAATGAACATTTCTAAAAAAAAAAAAAAGGGGGGGGGGGGGGGGGAGGGGGTTGCAGGTTATTTCCGCTTTTTTTTTTTTTTTGTCCTTTTTTTTTTTTGCGATCGAAGACGGGGGGAGGAGGACACCAAGTTCTTGTGTGCCTCTTCGGGAAGCTCGTGGTGGTAAGTGCACTGAAAAAGATTAACAATGTCCTTCCCGGTTATAGTGACTACGACCGTTTTCATAATGTCACCACACGAGACAACGCTCCGTCTACCCTACCCTTTTTTGAGTAAGCTTTTTGCGAGCACTTAGAAAATGGTAACAGTCTTCCTTTCTTCTTCTTTCGGTTTTGCCCCAGCAGGAAGCATCTTATCTCGGGATACGGTCCATTCGTCACATGCGCACTCGTCACAGGACGATTGGTCACAGGACGATTCGTCACACAGGAACATTCGTCATAGGATGACTCGTCACGCGGCCAACCGGTCCTACAATAGTTCGTCCCCTAAAAATGTATTGTTCAATTTGGTTCGGGCGCGGACAACGTGCGAAGAATTTGTAACAAACGTTTTAGCTTCTGGTTCGGTCCCGAACATTGAATGTTGGTTCGGCTAGAGCACTATATAGCTCCTTCGGAGCAGAGTAGCGCAATCTAGAACGCCGTCTCTCGGCGACTAGCGGCGAACGCCCGGAGGTTCCAACTGCGGTCAGAAATGCATGGAGAACGTGAGAAAATCGTTGTTTCTTCAGTTTTGTGGGGATGTGCGGAATGGAAATAATTTTTGACGTAATAATGAACCATTTTAGAATAATATGCGATAAGTTTTGTGCCATACAAGGACGTAACTTTTTTTTAAAAAATTGCCTGAGCGGCATCATGCAGCAGACGACACGGCGACGTCACACCATTCACGTGACCCGCTCTGGCCAACCCGAAAAGCCCATCTCCGCTGCGAGCAAAAATCGTCTGCTTCAAACGCCATTGCCTTGGAAATTGCCTTCTCAAAATTTGCACACGCATCCGATATTATTAAAACTTTGATGAAGTGTTTAGCGCTTTACTAACTTCACGACAGGCTAGTTTTGAAAAATGTGAACTCGCCGTTAGTTTTTTAATCAGCCGTGTTATGTCGATCTCCATGTATTCTCCCATAGGGCAGGCCGCCTCCTGGAACCCTGAGTACCACGTGACTCGCACCGAGCCGCTCTGTCGGCCATGTTGTCGGCAAAACACGGGGTTCAAAGGATTGCGCTACTCTGCTCCGTAGGAGCTATATAGTGCTCTAGGTTCGGCCTGACAAAGTGGGTCACCTCTTCTCTCAACACGTCTTTCGCTTCTCAAGGTCGAAGAATTTGTAGCAGACGTTTTAACTTCTGGGTCCGTCCCAAATGGTGAATGGGGAGGCCATATAAAAGCGACCATTTTCGAACTCGGGCTACATTCAAAAGGATGGAGGTGATCGCCACAGAGAGAGGTGGAGCCATGCACCTGCACGAGGGGTACTCGTACACAGGCATGCAGCAGAAAGAATTCCGATACTTATTGGTTTTCTCGAAGAGGTGTATGCAAGGCAAGGTAAAAACTTATTTGGCTGCCAGTCGGGTTATTGCTCGTTCAAGCCAGCAACTTAGGTCAACCTGCTGAAGAGTCGTAATATGATGAAAGGATAAGCGGATGAGTATCGTAAGATTAGTTTTTCTCACTATTGGTTTATGTCACAGTGGGAAGTCGTGAAACTCCTCATCAGGGAATGTGGGCGGTTGTTGAGATTTACAATTTTCTATCGTCCCCTGCCAGATCGATGTGACCAGTTGCCCGGATGACGAGTCATCCTGTGACGAATGTTCCTATGTGACGAATCGTCCTGTGACCAATCGTCCTGTGACAAGTACGCATGTGACGAATCGTCCTCATCCCGCATCTTATCTCAAGCGGATATTTTTACAAATAAAACATAATGGTGGCTGACGTAGACTTGATATTCTGGGCTTGAGGAGAGTGCGAAACTCGTGATTGGGACCATAGCGCAGCTTACTTCTCTGCCCTTCGCTGCTCGGGATACGGCCCATTCGTCACATGTCGATTCGTCATAGGGCAACTCGTAACTGGCCCGTTCATCACAGCGGAACATTCGTCATAGGATGATTCGTTACGCTGGCAGTTCGCCAGCGTAACTTTTTTTCTTTCTATTTTGTTTTCTTAGGAAAGTTACGAAAGTGGATCACTCAACCAAATCCGCGCAAGATCAGTGAGGTTTATTACTGTACGAACGGGAACAAAAACATGTCGCTGCTCGTGGCATCAGCGGACGTCTATCTGGAGAACACCGGAGTAAACTGCAGTCGGTTCGTGCTCCGTGCATTTTTGAACTGCACCAAGAAAGGTGCACACGGCAAACGTGCGTATACATTTCCTTGTTTTAACCGACGTTCTAATTAATTGTTGTTATGAGTGTCCTTCTTTTTCTTCTATTACTTATATTTATATACTGGAAACTTTTTTTATTCACCAACGTCTCAAGGGGGGCACGAACTGTTCAGAACCAAAGGAAGAAGAATATCGAGCCAAAACTGTTCAGAACCAAAGGAAGAAGAATATCGAGCCAAAACTGTTCAGAACCAAAGGAAGAAGAATATCGAGCCAAAACTGTTCAGAACCAAAGGAAGAAGAATGTCGAGCCAAACCCTATTTATTATTTAATTATCACCTCACTGTTACAAACTCTGTTTTGCTATTGATGACTTCCACAGCTTCGCGATTTAAACAATGGAGAATTTTAGTAGCTCGGTCCGATGACTCCGATAACGATATCCGATACTTCGCCGTCGTCCTTGCGCAGCCATTATATCGTTATCGCGGGTATCGGAGGTATCGGAAGGATCTACTAAATCTCTCGAATATCAGACAACGGCTGCAACGACGAAGTTTTGTTCTATCTTCGAGGTAAATAGTACTTCCCTTGCTTCACTGAAAAAGCTCAACGCAGAGCATAAAACATTCGTGAGGAACAATTTGGCACTCCCATCCAGTGCCTCAGCTCAAATGGTGTTCAGCGTAGCAGTCGACATATTGAGTAAGAAATACCGCAAGATGTTTGACGAGACTTTCGAGAGCCAGCTGTTGCTCAAAACACTCAAGGTCTTAAATGGAACAGGTTGCAACAATAAGAACTTGAATAATTCCTCTTCCCTTTGTTTCTTACTTGAGGACAACAATGTTGAAAGTAACGCCACGAAAGTAACGGATTACTTTTTGGGGTAACGGTCAGTTACTTTTATGGGAGGGTAATTGTAATAAATTACAATTTAGCCTTGAGTAATTGTAAATGTAATTCCTTACTATTTTTCAGTAACGTGTACAAGTCTGCTTAGTACTCTACCTAGAGTGCCTCCTAAGTCTACCCTTTGCTGCCCGTGGCATCAGCGGACGTCTATTTGGAGAACACCGGAGTAAACTGCAATCGGTTTGTGCATCGTGCATTTTTGAACTGCACCAAGAAAGGTACACACGGCAAACGTGCGTTTACATTTTCTTGTTTTAACCGACGTTCTAATAATTGGTGTTATGAGTGTCCTGTTTCTTCTATTGCTTACGTTTATATACTGGAAACTTTTTTTATTCTCCAATGTCTAAAGTGGGGCTCCAACTGTTCCGAACCAAAGGAAGAATATCGAGCCAAACCTTATTTATTATTTAATTATCTCCTTACTGTTAACAACTATGTTTTGCTAATAATTACTTCCACAGCTTCGCGATTTAGACAATGGAGAATTTTAGTAGCTCGGTCCGATGACTCCGATAACGATATCCGATACTTCGCCGCCGTCTTTGCGCAGCCATCATATCGTTATCAGGTAACGTTATCACGGGTATCGGAGGTATCGGAAGGATCTCTCGAATATCAGGCAACGGCTGCAACGACGAAGCTTTGTTCTATCTTCGAGGTAAATAGTACTTCCCTTGCTTCGCTGAAAAAGCTCAATGCAGAAAATGAAGCATACGTGAGGAACAATTTGTTACTCCCATCCGGTGCCTCAGCTCAAAGGGTGTTCAGCGTAGCAGTCGAAATATTGAGTAAGAAATACCGCAAGATGTTTGACGAGACTTTCGAGAGCTAGCTGTTGCTCAAAATACTCAAGGTCATTAAATGAAATACGTTGCAACAATAAGACCTCGAATAACCCTCTTCCCTTTGTTTCTTACTTGAGGACAATAATGGTAAAAGTAACGCCACGAAAGTAACGGATTACTTTTTGGGGTAACGGTCAGGTACTTTCATGGGAAGGTAATTGTAATTGTAATAAATTACAATTTAGCCTTGAGTAATTGTAAGTGTAATTCCTTACAATTTTTCAGTAACGTGTACAAGTCTGGTTTTAGGCCCACTACTATTTTTAATCTATATTAACGATCTTCCCATTAATGTGTCTTCATCCGTTTGTCTCTTTGCCGATGACTGTGTAATTTACCGTGAAATCTGTCACGATTTTGACCTGTCTACACTTCAGTCTGATATTAACTCGGTCTCTCGTTGGTGTGAATTATGGCTAATGAAACTAAACACTAGTAAATGTAAACAAATGAGAGTGTCCCGCAAGCCTAACAACAGTCCCTGTTACCACCTAGATGGCAACCTTTTGGAGCAAGTGGCAACGTACAAGTACCTTGGTGTTCACTTAACAAATAACCTTTCATGGAAACCCCACATTCAATATGTTACTACCCGTGCTAACTGCATGTTGGGCTACTTAAAACGCAACTTTTCATTGGCACCTATTTCACTAAAATTGATCCTCTACAAAACATTAATCAGGCCTAAATTAGAATATATGCAGCCTCCATCTGGGATCCCGGTCACGATACTCTAATCACTGCATTGGAATCCATTCAGAATAGGTCAGCCCGTTTCATTCTTTCCAACTACCATCGTACTGCTAGTGTCACATCAATGAAAAATAGTTTATGTTTACCACTTCTCTCCTTGCGACGTAAAATTTCACGCCTATGTCTATTTCATAAAATGTATTTTCATAACCCTCTCCTACGCAATCGGATGATTACTCCCCCCTTTTACATTTCATCCCGTCTTGACCATCAGCATAAAGTTGGAGTTCCAAGTTCGTTTACCACAACATTTCAATCTTCTTTTTTACCCCGCACAGCCGAGGAATGGAACCACCTCCCCGGTTTGATTGCTACTATAACTGATACTAACTTGTTTAGAAATTCCATCACTAGCTATTTTAGCTGTGACCCATGACCTATTATTATTATTATCCTTTGTTTGTTGTACATTTAATATTGTTGACTTGTTACTATATTACTATCTTTGTTTCATGTATGTGCTCTCCCCCTCTGTAATGCCTTCGGGCCTGGGGGTACTTTCAATAAATAAATAAATAAATAAGCCAACGGAAAGGTACACTGCTTACGCAAAACTACTTCTATAGACACGAAGCCCACCTGCCTTGCGTACAGTCTGCAACCTGCTAGCGAGTTTGGCAATCAGAGAACTTTCGGGAGCAAGGACTGCAACCGGTGGGCCCGTGTTCACCGTGGATTGCCGAGAACTGTGCATTGCGTGTTACATATATGTTCGCGACTGATCAGGAATTGAATAGGATGATGCAACCGCAAGCCTTTCCCACGCCGTAGCCACGAACACTCACTTGCCTTGCACAACAAGGTGGCTCCGACAGCGTCTCCAAAACTCATCCAAGATCGTTCAGGGAATTAATTCACTCTCACTTTCAATAAATTAATGGTACCACTCAGTATCTCGTTCTTACACCGAGCGGAAAAAGACAGTTTCTTAGCTCGTGATAAAGAGCCAGTAGTTCTATTTCACCCCCGCGAACCATCATCATCATCCTCACCACACCACGAAACTCGTACTGGGGCGACGTAAACAAACCGGGAGCATCCATCAAGATGGCGCCCGCTGCCTGGTGTACCCAGCCAAATCTAGATTTGTTTTTTAACTGTTGTTAGAATTTTTGAAAGGGATTTATAAAGACAATCAGCGAGTGTCTTTCGGTGTTCAGGTAGTTTTTAAAACTCGGTGTATTTCGAATTTGTTTTTTTTTTCGTGCGGACGCTATAAAACCGTAAATACTAGTTCGGCAAAAAATACTGCCGATATACACAAAGCCTAAACAAACTAAGAGGTTAAATTTAATTTGCAATATGTAGACATCTTCGCCACAAAAATATAGAGCAAAACGCGGTCGCGATTCTGTCGTCGCGCGCGTATAGTTTTGGACGTCTGTATACATTGCTTCTGGGCAAGCGAAAACTGTGCTTGGTGCGTGCAACTTGCACGGTTAAAGGAAACTAAAAACAAACGAAGCGGAAACCGAAGACTCAACAAAATATCTGAGGGAATGCTAGACAGCATAACACCCTTTCTTAACGGATGTCTTTCCATTAAAATTCCCTTCACAACCGAACCATACAGGGGTACCGTAGCATAAATGTTGAAGCGCCAATACGGGTGCATAATTAACATACTAACGGGTACACACGTGTAAACAGAGTATAGGCCTGTTTGACCAAAATGCACTGCTGCACTCCTACAGCCTGTTGCTCCAATCACGGACGGGTGCCATTGACGCGTTCGCGCGAGTATAGCCCGAGCTGTGCCTACGCCACCTAGAATAATGAAAGCCTGTGCACTAAAATTTTGACGTCATCACATTAGTATTGCTGCGAAGACACAGATTGGGGTACGAGTGCTACGTCAGTGCTCGGCTGGGCCTCCCGTCCAATCAACGTGTCGGAAGCACCGTGACGACGTTCCACGGAGGAAGAGTGGGGCGTTCGGAAGCCTTCATTACTCTAGATGGCGCTGGCTGCGCTCGCTTTCGAAGGCAAGTAACACGCGTGTATACCGAGCTGTGGAGATTGCAAGCCGCGCTATGGATGTGTCCCAAAACGAAAGTCCTAGAGAGCCCCCGAAGACGGTCAACAAAGTGCGCCTGTATAATCTTTAACCTCCAGAACGTGGTTCGTTCGCTCGAAAATTCGGGAGAAATAAATGACCAGCGCAAAAGATGGCGACGAACCGCACAGCTTGCGTGTCGTGCAGCGCTGTATATTGGAAAAAAAAGGCCTCCCACGGACACGTTCGTTTTGATAAACCTGAAGTCAACGCCATATGAAAGGGAACAGACTTCCTCGCTTTTCTTTTTTTTTTTTGCGTACCTACAAATCTATTAACAAGTTAGAGTCCCCACGAGGGCTACAACGAAAAGTATATATCCCAAACTGCATACATTTGACAGACTAACGTTTAACGAAGGTTGTGGAATCCGTGAGACTGGAAACAATAAAGATGGACTGTTCTCTTTCATGTTGTTACCGACAGTACAAGTTTCTAACGTTCGCGACTTCATACATCTGCACTAAAGCGGCGATCTCTCGACTGTTATCAAATCAAGAACCAGCGAAAAAAGAGAGACAGCTAGCCCGGGTGTATCCCCGAGCGGACAAGGAAGGAGCGATGTCGTCCACTGACCTGGTCCCGACCACCGAGAGCCGTCCCATTGTCCACCGGAAGGCGTCACGCTTGAATCCCATTTCACGGCCACGCTCTTTGAACTCGAGAAAAGAACCACCGTTGCGCAATTAGCCGGCTCCCGTTAACTCCTCAACCGGTTTCAGACGCGACAAAAAAACTCCGCGCACAAAAAAGAATCGCCCAGCAAATCCTCTCGAACGCGACACAAAGGAAGACTACCACATCGGCTCGTCACAGTCGGTCACCACCAGCGCAATAAGCAGTGTGGTTGCTGCTCTGACTTTTAAACGTCGTCCACGGCGGGCGCTCATCCCAAGTCGCCGTCGATGAGCAGGCCGTGACGTCGCAGGACTGCGGACGGCACCGGACGTTCATTGGCCACTTTCGCAACTGACGTAAAAGCGCGTCGCGTAAATGGTTGGTCGGTTACGAATAGAAGAACGCGTCTTCGGGGCTACGGGGAAACAAAGAGCAAACGCTGCCTTGTCCTTCGTTTCCTCTTTGCTTCTTTCGTTTTTTCGTTCTTCTTTCTGGTTTATTTTTTCAGATTTTCATAAAATTTCCCTCTAAGAATAGGCGACGCTTGATTGGCACGATGCTTTCCCGTCAACGGAGCGGGTTTTTAAGTCCATTAGCACAGCGAGCCAAACACTGGATCCCCTTCTACTGAAATACGGTCGAACCTGCGCGGGCATAAAACTAAACAACAAACCTACGCAAAAAAAAAAAGCCTTGACTAAAAAAAAAATATTTTATATATCAAAAAGGAGGTAAATGCTTTAAAAAGTACAGGGTGTCACAAAAAACATTATCAGGTTTTTTGTTGTTTTTTTACCGCAAAAATAAATTAGGCATCGCCGAACGCTCATTCTCCGCCCAAAGGTAGCGCTAGAGGTCACAACCAGATGCCAAAGTTTCAGCCCGATCCGATACCTTATTCAAAAGTTATAAGTGAGTTTCTTAAAATTTCAATTTTCGCGGTAAAAAACACTCTGTAAACTTTTTTCCTTGTATTTATTAGACGAGGTTCCGAACGCGGAGCGCTCTTCTTCAGGCCCTAATGTTGCAGTGGAAGCTGGAAGCTCGCGACATTCAAGGGCCCATGAAACGAATTTTGGGCTGGAATATATCAATTTATATTGGGATTTTAGTAATAGCACATCGTTCAGTGGGCCAAAAGAAAAAAGGTAGAAAGTCAAAAGCCTGACTTTCAGTACGAAAATCTGAAAACACAGCGGACTATTTCGTACATCCTTACCTTCGTAAGCTCTCAGCCTTTTCACTGGGATACATCCGCGGTTCCCAAAGCGCATCACCGGCTCCAAACGCACATCACACGACGCCGGACCACACTTATTCTCTTCACCCCTAAGCTGACATTGTGGTGGAAGGTACGCCCTTGTCCGACCAATCAGCCGCCCCCCTTTCGTCATCTGACTTCATTCTCTGCGCGTGGGTATGCGCGACAGAACGTGATCACGTGGCAAAAGTGTGGCTGGCCCAAGGAGCACGGAGCTTCCACAGCACTGTCAGCTTCGGGCTTGAACGGTGTGGGGAAAGCAACTTTTGTCTGAATTTTGAGCGACGGGCTAATCTTCTAGGGGGAGAACGGATGTGTCCGGAGACTCCCCCTTTCCGTCTTCTTGAACTGTTTGGAAGAATGCGCGATTTATGAGTTGAGGTGGAAAGTTAAAGGGACCATGAAATGACCTTTTTACTTTTTCCAGATAACTTTTACATTAAACCGTCAATGTTCACTGAATGCCGAACAGGCATCCGTTTTCGTCTCGGTTTATTAACTTCTACACAAAAAATTATTGAAATATCGACTTTTTCATTCTCTCCAACTGACCGCAAAACAAGCCGTGACGTAGGCCGTTTCCGGAACCGGAAGTTCTCTCGGCAGTAGGAGAATGGGAGTGTTAGCGGCAACGAGTTGGGGTGCGCCGGTAGGTTTTACTGCGCTGATGTCACCGATGTATTTCCTGAATCGGCGCCTCTCATCGCCGCATCGCAGCTGAGCGAAATTCAATGAGATATGTTGCGCTACAGCGACAGCATGGGACTAGTCCCATACGCCGGTATGCCTGTTGGGAAGTGCAGCGAGTCTTCCAGTGAAGACTCCAGAAGTCAACCACCCTGTCATTGTTGGCAGAAGGGCCGGCCCGTGTCAGTCGTTTGCAAAGCGACGTAGATGGCGTTTTTCGCGGCCTCGGAGATGCAGGAGCGAGCCGACGTTAAAAAAGATACGTTTGAACTAAGAGTGTCAGCAAGAGCCACGTAAATGCCTGTTTACACTCGGAGCGGACGCGCGCGCTTGATGGAAGTGCTGTATTCGCGCTGTTTGTAAGCGCTTCGGGACCGTTCTTTTACGATTGCAACTCGATACTGACGCGACACTCGGCAAAGAAAGGTTGGACCGGGGTTGTACGTATACCTCCCACGAACTGTTATAGCTCGACAGTGACGTGCAGTCTGTCAGAATAAAAATGGCATACCAATAACAAAGTGTACATACCGTGTTACGAAGGTAATCCATACGCCGTTTATTTCAGCTCTATATCACACAAAACAAGAAGATAGAATAGACGAGAGTCCCTTTTCGACGAGTGTTCGTCAACACTGCCTCGGAAAACAAGGGGAAGAGATTGACCTCACCTCTTAATCTAGAATTGAGGTCAGTGATCAAACTATAATACGGGAAGGGTCCACAAGGGTCGCGCGGGCATATTCCATTTAGCACGCCAGCCGGTCGTAGGCAGACGGTCTTGCGACGAAGCAACGCAGCGCCGAGTCGGAATGCCTGCTAGGCCTATATTCTGAGCAGCTCGCTTCGTCGGAGTCGGTGGATCCAGCGTTCTTGTTCGTCGTGGTCTGTTTTAAGTACTGTTTTCTTGCTGCTTGAAGTCGGCACGCGCGGGAAGAACACGTAGAAAAATAAAAACGTTCAGTCAGTCAGAGTTTTGAGAGGAAGGAAAACAAAGAAAATAAATGTTCGTCGGTCGCCGTCACCCAAGTAACTGTCGGCCCTGCCCTACTGCGCACGCGCAGTAGTTGCTTCGTTTACCACACGATAGATGGCGCTTGGCTCTCAGCATTATCAAATTTGGCAATTTTCGCCACACATCTCTAATTATGCTACAAAATGTGGATCTGAATATTATTTAACAAAACTTTTAGGAAACATTCGCCGGCTATTTATTGTTTACGATCGCGGTGCTGGTGAGGTAGGCTCTTACCCAATAGGCGACCTGGATTTGGCTGACGTGCTCCATTTCCGCGGATGCATCGTAGTGAACAGGCGAAGGAAGGAAGGCGCAAAAGAGTCCAGTTTTCTTTTAAAAGTTCTATAGCAAATAATTTTTTTTTTGGCTCCCTATTTTTGTGTTTTTGTGTTTCTTTTCACACCTTTTACGACGTGCGGTGAATGAAACTCGATTTTAAAATCATTTCAAGGTCCCTTTAAACAGAAAAAAGTTGGAGAAGCGTTCCATGACTCCTTTAACATAAAGAAAAAGAAAAACAAAAACGAGGAAAGGCGAAAAACAGCTTTTCAGAAACCGACCATGGGTGGACGAAGGCCGCGGCCAGGGAAGGGAAGGGACAATGCATGCGTTCCCAGCGCGCCTCGGCTGGCCAAGAAAATCCAGCAGGGACACATGAGCAGCACGGACGCCAACTGAGACGAGCGAAGGTTCATGTTACACACCAACCACCCCCCCCCCCCCCCCACACACACACACAGGTAAGCGTGCGCCCCCCCCCCCCCCCCCTTTATTTCCCTTATTTTCATTTTCTTCACTCTTGCCAATCTTGCACCCGAGAGCGAAGACATTCCTTGAAGTCGTAATAATGTCCAGTGAAGCGAGATCTCTAGGCACGGGACTCCGTTTGTTCGTTTTCCCGTCAATGTGGGGGCTCCGAGGAGCAACTAAGCAGACAGGCGCTCTCGTTAATGTCCGCTCGAAGCGTGTTAAACATTTTAATTATACTTCGTTTCAGCTTCGGTCCAGACGCAGCCGATGCTACAAGCGCGAGCATGTGGCCCAGAACAGTGCTTGCATTGCACGAGCGCGCGTGCTTGGCAGGGATGCTGAAAGCCCGGAGCTCGCGCTTGTAGCTTTCGCTGCGTCTGGACCGAAGCTGAAACGAAGTATAGGTACGATTCTCTTTGCTCCCCTCGCGTGCTGTACTAAACCCAGATTGAAGTATGGTTGCAAATATATATATATTTTTTTTATGTGTTATTGAATGAGAAGCATATATTAGGAGAGCGGGATTTCGGGGACTGTGTTAAGGGTGACACTTGTGATTGTTAAGTCTAAGACGGAAGGGGAGATCGGTCTGTTTAATATACTGCATGTTGTATACCCGGCGGTGCAACAGCTGGACAACATTAGCTGTGTTACAGTTATAATTTCCGTTTATCCTAAAGGTGAAGTCTCAATTTGTACGTTTTGCTTCGCCGGATACCGTCATGTGGCTGCACACTTCGCACCGCGGCCCATGGCATGGCCGAGATCCTAGGGACTCCTTATGTAGAGCCATTCCCCCACCTGCAGCCGCTAATTTCAGCAGGGAGAGGGAGAGGAAGCGTCCTCGGAGAGAGCACAAGGGAACCTACAGGGCACCCCGAATTACGTCGCTAGGAGTGCGATCAGGTGTGACCCTGAACACTGGGAGTGAGTTGAGGGGTCAGAAATGAAAATATTTACACAACTAAGACACGCAGGCGAAATCGGTTTTCTGGTACTTCAGAAGTGTCAGACGGCAACTTCCACAAATCTTTGACCGAAGTCCGGCTTTTTCCTCGACAGTAGACGACGCCTGGCGCCTGCGGAAAGACAGATTGAGGGCGCTGATTTTGTAAGAGAATATTGCAATTTTTGCGTAGGATGTTGTTGATGTTGGGAAGGTAAAGGCCCGTTCACACTCTTCCGACAGAGACCGAGAGAGACCAGACCGGTTTTTTAAGCCTCTTGCGATCTCTTAGGACCAGCTCCGCTGCAGTGCATCCGGTCCTAAGAAGTCGCCAAAGGCTTAAAAACCGGTCTGGTCTCTCTCGGTCGTACTCAGTCGCAAGAGTGTGAACGGGCCTTTAAGGTCACTGGAGGTGAGAGTCTGATTTTAAAAAAGTTATCTTCTTCATCTCTTAGCTCAGTTGCCTTTTTGTCGCAATCGTTAATAGTTCGTCGGACTAGTTCTAGCGAGGCATTGTTAAGCACACTCAGCCATAGTGTTCGTTCATGAGAGTTGAGATCATTCACTGATGGTGGCTGCAAGAGACGTAGCCATTTAGGAGGGACACCCACCCCTAGGTACATGCGAAGTACGGTGCAATGAAATTCACGGCGAATCCATTTACCAGCGAGTTTACGCCATTTGAGAAAACTAGGATCGCTAAGAGTCACATTGGGGGACTTCTCACGTGACACTGGAGGCAGTCAGTTGCGGAACCGGGCAACGTCAGAGAATCTCCTCATGCTGTAGCGTCGGGTGTCTGGTGTCTGTGTAGGCGGAGAGGGCAGTGCACAAGCGCTCTTCGGGGTGGGTGTCAGGTAGTACCTACCGCGCAACTTCTTGACCGGGTCCGCACATTTTACCCCGCCCACAGGTGCGAGTTTTATTTGGCGTGGGCCACCCCCCCCCCCCCCGCACACACACACACAAACACACTATTTTTTTTGGAAAGGGGGGGGGGGGGGGGGCAGCGTTTTGCTTATTTTTTTTGCAGGGGATTTACAGGTGTGGGAATTTCAGGTGGGTGGATGGCCAATTTAGGAGAACCGGCCTTGATCTGCAGCAAACGACCACCCGACGTGGAGGGACAGTTCCTAACCTCCGGGACAGAAGATTGTTGCCTTCCTCAAAAATACTGTTGGCTGCTGAGCAGGTTTTGTGTGTTGTTGTTCTTTTGTTGTACAGTGCATTCTTGTTTTTGTCCCTCCCCCACAGCCCTCTCCTTCTGCTCAGTGAGCCCCTCATAAAATTTTTCTCGGGAATGCATGGTGCCGGACGTCAGAAAATGTGCGATACTTATTAGTTCGCTAATTAACGAAAAATGACTAATTTACTTTTAATTAGCAACAATAGACATTTGGTTTCCATTAGAAACTTGCTTAGCGTCATCGAAAACCCCTATATCAGTAATTTTCAGAAAGACTGTGCGCGTGAGAACCATAGTAGTGCGCTAAAGTTAGCACTCGTGGAGCAGGTACAAGGCTGGGGCTCCCATGAGAGACTGAAAAATCGCGCGGGCGCCTTAGCGCAACCGCTAGCCTTGTACCTTGTACAGCGCGGTTACGGCGACGCCGCTCAAGCCTAAAACGGGCGCCCAAGAGCTGCACTCTAAAAAGCCCGTGCGTCTACTTTTCCGCGCTACACTCGGAGAGCCAATCACCGCATTTTACGGAGGCAGCTCAGCAAATGACGACGCCGAAACCTATGTTTAGACCAAAAAATGCAGTCTGAGTGTGGCACTAATCAATGCAAAACGTCACGTTTTCATTGCTTAATGTCATAACTCACACGGCGTTTTTTGGTCTTAACGTATGTTCCGGCATCGCCATTGGCTGAGCTGCCTCCATAAGTTGCAGTGATTTGCTCTATGAGTGTTGTGCAAAAAAGTAACGCACGGACTCTTTTTTTTTTTGAGTGCAGTGCAGTGCCACAGATTATAACGTCCACAAATATTTTTCTTCTTTTTTTTTCTTTTTTTTTAAATTTAAAATTCATATTGCTAAATAGCCACTACACCTACGCCGCGACCAATTGTGTCAATACATAAACCCCTCGTCGTGTTATAACAAAAACAAACAAAAAAGGATTGCCTAAATCACGCACTAACGACAAATAAAAACTTTTTCTTTATTGTTTTTTTTGTCACGTTAATTTGTCGAAAGGGAGGCAGGAGTCAAGTATCCGTGACGAAGTGAACGGAAAGCCTACGTAACGCGGGCACATCATGGAAGGCGTGGCACGCCCCCCATTTTAGGTCACGTCTGCGCCATGACGAGAAGCAACCTCTACATAAGAACCGTAGGAAAAAAAAAAAAAGTCCGGCTCCTCGGGGAGCATAACTAATTTCCCCCTTTATGTGAAGAATTCAGAAAAAATGTAAGTTCTCTTAAGGGTATATGTTATCTTATCAAGACCTAAACGTTTCGAACGCCAAAACCATCGCTTCTGCCTCCGACAATCAAACCTTGTAAGAACGACTTCGCCCGGCGTATGAAATAACAATGCGCAAAAACTTCCTTTTTCTTCGGGTGAAAACGAGTACTCTCGAAGGCTTTCCCGAGTCGCTTATGGTCGCATCATAAACGTGCGCGTGCAAGAAGCGATAGACTCCTCCACTTACTTCGTAAAAGCGCCAAAAAAAAAAAAATAAGGACGAAACAGTAGGACTGGACACACGAAGCGCTCCGTGTGTCCAATCCTACTATTTGTCTTTGTTTTTTGTTTTGTTTTTTTCTTGCCTTTTTTGGCGCTTTTTTGCTTAGTAATCAAGTGTCGATTCCTTCCGCTTTGCACGGGCGGGTACTAAGGCCCACAATATGAGCGTGAACAACCCGCCATGCTTCTTTGGACTTTTCTCACTTCAGACTCACGTTACAGATGTGCCTACGTAGGATACGAACGAAGTCCTCAAGTCACCTTTAAAGATGACAGCAACATTCGAGAAAAAAATAAAAGTGCCTCGCGCAGGAAAATTGTTTTGAAGGATGACGTGCTTTTTTTTTTTTTTTCATTTATTCGGGCCCGCAATTTAGGTTCTAAAAATAGAGAGTCATTGTTGCCAAATGTTTAATGAAAAAGTGCGATCCACAAGCACAGACACAAAGGGGAAAAACGAACCCGAATTACAAAAGCGACGAAAAGTCGAGATACACGGATGTGTGAGATCAGAAAATAAAGGGCTCCTAAAACGCGGTTTCGGACGGAGGAGTGCAAATACGGGCGTAGCCATGAAAACTTGGAAAGCCTCGACCGTCCCGCTCAGTGTGGACTTTCGAGGAGATGACGAAAGTTTGCCTTGCACGACGTCCTCGGGGAACGCGGAGAGCAGCCAGCTGCAGTCTGGGCTACGGTCGTCCTTTTTATTGATTTATTTTACCCCCGGTGAGATGAAGAAAGTCCGGGAAAATACGGAAAACGGGAGGGGCACAGCGACAACGCGCCTGCTGCTCTCACCTCTCTGGAAGTGACATGTTTGAAGAGTCGAGCGGCTTGCTTCCGAACGCTCCCTCCAACGAACTGCGTTGCGAAACGTCGGACCCAATGGTTTGTAGAGAGAATATAAATAAAAATTAAAAATGCATATCTAAACTATCTCGGGTAAAATTCGACACACACAATACCTTACCCCCCCCCCCCCCCCCCCCCCAATAAAAAAAATTGAAAAAAATAAATGAAAAAAATGAAATATGTTGCAGTGCTCCTGGCAGGCACGTAGCCAGGATTTTGTTTCGGGGGGGGGGGGGGGGGGGGGGGGGGGGGGGGCATGACAAATTGCTGTATGAGGGGGAGGAAGGAGAGGGCGTCCCAGCAAAATGGAAGATTTCGGGGTGGAGGGGTGGGGGGGGGCGGCCGGGCCTTATGGGCCTCCCCCCTCGTTACGTGCCTGGCTCCTGGACACTTAGTTCAACGTTCGATGAAAGCTTCATTTTCAGTCCAAAATAAAAGTTGGCGTTCCCCATTCTCGCCATTGTATGTAGAGAAAATTTCAAGAACATACCTTTTTTTTTTTGTAAAAATAAACTACGTATTGCCAAAAACTCGCTAGCAATTCGGATCAAATGCCTAAGATTCATAGCTTGCCGTTATTTGATTCAAAAGTTATAAGCGGTTTTCGGAAAGCTTCAATGAGAACGGGAGAGTGATGTGATTTAGTTTGATTTAGTTTGGAGCAGCTCTTGGAGCAGACAAAGGTCGGTTCTGGAGCAGCAAAAACAGCATAAATGTAATTTTCATTTTCATTCATATCACTGCAAATATAAGACTGTGTGTTGGCCTGTCCAATTAAAAGGCAATGTTTACTTCGCCTTGTCACTTGTGTGTAACCTTTTGTGTATAAGATTGTGTGTTGGCCTGTCTAATTAAAAGGCGATGTTTACTTCGCCTTCTCACTTCTGTGTAACCTTTTGTTAGCATCGATTGCACAGCACGAGCGATTATCTTAAACACAGAACTAGCTATTTAGTTCCGTGCACAAGCACCAAAAACAGTAACAAGATGACTGACGAAAGACGGCACATACAGCCGTGAATGGTTATTTTATGTGCGAAATCCCACTGAAATAATGTTACAATACGACAATTTCGAGCACGTAAATTTACGTTTTTTTTTTTTTTTTTTCTCAAGTTTTTGAAGTTTCCCATAATTCATTTTGAGAGTTTATGCAATAGATAATAAAATAGGTGCATTAAAACTAATATAATTTAAATAAAAGTATTAAAAAATACGTTGTGTGTCGCCCTCTCCTTCGTGTCCTCCTCCTTCTTCCGGTGCCCCAGGCTTAGTTATGTCTGCAATTCACCGGCTTGCCTGTACCTTTAGTCTTTACGTTACGTTAGATGGCGACCATGTAACCGCCATCGTATACGTAGGATATCCTGCCCTGGGCCCTAAACTGTGAACAGTCGGCATGCCAGAATCGACTCCCAATTACTTCAAACACGTAATTGATTACAATTACACTTCACTCAGCCACACATGCAATAGATTATAGTTTCCGCTTCTCTAAAAAATAAGGAACCAATTACTTACTTTACTCGTTACGTCACCAATTACTTCGACGTTATACTTTAGGTAATTCTAAAAAAAAAAAATGAATATACATACATTTCATGTATGTATTTAGATTTTCCACATCTCTCCCTTTATGACGATCCCTGTAAAATATTAAATGAATAAGTGCGCTTGATTTGATCTGATTACATGCGTGTAGTGTATTGGAAAAGGCGAGTACGCGAGAGCGCAGGTTTGGAGCCGGGTTTTGATTGGGCTAATGCTCGCGCACATAGCTCTTTCGAGTGCCACGCACTCGTGCCCATGCCCTTCCTTCAAGCTGCGACTGCATATACCTTCCCCGGCACGGTATGGACACAAAATGCACGCAGAAACCACATGCAGTGGTCGGAGGGCCTGAGAAACGTATAGCTGTATTAGCACACTCTAATGAAATGAAATGAAATTACAACTTACAAGCCCACACGACTATAGGTTGACTAAACTTTGAGCAGTTTTGGTGGGTACATGAGATGCGTATTTTTCCACCTCGCTTTCTGTTCGGGTGATGTAAGGTCACCTGAACGTTGACACAGGTCCAATTACGACGGTCCAAATTACAACTTATGCGCCTGTAGGCTTTTCCTGTTTTCTTCAATATGCACAAGTAAAAAAAATTCTGGCCTTAAACAAAAAATATCGCACTTGTTGCTTCGCATATGATCGCGTTTCTATGGCATGCTTCGATTTTACTTACAATACGAGTACGTGTTGTATTATGAGACTGACTGATTGTAGCGTGTCACGTTCACACTTTAGAAAAGTAGCTAGTAATTATAAAGTAATACGTTAAAAATACTTTGTAATTAAATTACATTAGAAATTTCAAAAATGTAACATGGGAACTACAAAGTTACTCGAAGTACTGGATTCCTTCGCCCAAGTATGCTGCGCACCACTTGCACTCCGCGGCAGGCGGCGGCGTAGCAGTTTATGTCGAAGGTCATTCCGCAGGACTTAAATTTGGTACGGGGAAAAACGGAAAAGGAAAATGCACGAACAGGCAAGCTCGAAGAAAAGTAGAGACTTACACAAGACGCCAAATAGGCATCGAGAAAACGCATATTCGTCTAGATGCTCAAAATAACGCGCCAAAATACTTAAAAAGTAAAAATTTCACGCGTGCAAGTTTTTTTTAAATTTTTGTTTCCTTAAAAACTAAAACTGAGAGCATCCATCTAAGCAAAAGGCGGATATGGACAATTATGGGAAGGAGCAGGGAGGGGGGGGGGGGGGGGTGCTTGTTGTTTTGTTAGATGCTGAAATGATCGCACGGCAATGCTGCAACGCTCCCCTCCGGGTCTCGGGCACGTACACGCAGAGCGTGTGGCGGCGTAAAGATTCCTCCTGCAAACAATGCCTGACGTTTCCTGCTGCCTTTAAAATAGGAGTGAGGCAGCTTCAGAGCGCGTTCGGTTATCGCGGCAAATGCACAGTTCCTGTATGACGAAATAAAGGAACCAGGATGTTAATTTTTATTCACGTTTTCCCCCTTTAGAAAATTAGTTTTAAAAGATAAAATCCGTTCAGTTCTTTACGTGTAGAGTGTGAAACAAGATAACTGACCACAATGGAAGATAGAGCCTTCAAAATACCAAAATACGAAATAAATTAAAAAATAAATAAACCGCCTCGTGAGCCACTGGACACATCTTTTAAAAGTCAAGTATGTTAAAATAACAATCAGGCGTTAAAAAAAAAAAAGAGGAAAGAAGGGAAGGGGGAGACACTATTCGTAAAAAAAATTAAAAAAGTTAAAATGTTACTGCTGGAGGTTATGCTTTGCACGAAAATATGATACAAACAGATCTGAGTGGAACAGCAAATCTCCCACAATTCGAAACATTATCGGTGGACAGGGACGTCTCACTGTCAATGTAAGTTCTGAGCCCAACCGCTGTCTCGTAGTTTCCTTGTACCAGTTTGCATTGAGTAAGTGTGTTCCATACCAACGGACAGGCAGACTGCTGGAGATGTTCGCCCGAAAATGAAGGCACAAACAGATTATAAACCAGATGCGGTTTTCTGCGATCGCTGTGATGTTTTAAGTACGTAGCGTGTTTCCTCATCGACGCACGGGCTTTTTGTAATTTAAAGAGTGTTGTTGAACCCTTCACACATCCCAAGGGCGGCTGCAGGGATGCGATATGTGTTCGCAGGATGTGAACCATTGTTCTGCCATGTTTAGCCAACCGTATAGGTCCCCCGAGTTTTCAGGCACTGAAAAAAGAAATGGTAATCAAGTTGCCGCTCGCTGGTTGAACCCGCGAGCGGCAACTTGCATTGAACTGCCCGATCGGGCTGCTCAATGCTATACAAAACGCCGAAGATCGTGTTCGTTTGCACTTTAATTTAGATTTCAACACCGAAACATGACCACCAACAGCATAGATCGCACCGCTCAAATAGCGTGGCTTAGCGAGGGTTCTCGATCGAGAGCGAAATTAACTGACCATGTGTGGATGAAATATTTTATGTCTTTCTATTACTCTTCTCTACAACTTCATACGAAAACGATAGAGGCGCTTCAAAGTTCAATGGTCGCTTGCAGGCAAAAATAAGCCTGACATCACAATTAGAACCTCCGATGACCTTTGCACCTATTAAAGGTTAACTGCAAAGAAAAAAAAAGTATTTTTTTAAACAGTTTAATTGGGACAAGCATGTCACAAAACAAATGTTCCGCGAAAAAAATATTTTTGTTATCAATATTTACGCCACAGGACGTAATTTAGTCGGAGTCAGAACCTCTCCACATTTGAAACTCCCGTTCTTTCGACCCCCGCGGAAGAGGAGCACGCCCCGCCCCTCACTCTCCTTGCGTTGCGGAGTTGAAAGACGCAGCGTCTCGACTTCCGGTAACATCTGACAACAACGCACGGCGGCGGTATCGGCGATATCGTTTTGGTTTGACGCGGTTTGCGAGCACATGTAGCGAAGACGTGACCGGAGAAGTGCCCCTGTGATGTTCCCGGAAGATGGAAAGTATCATTCGTAATCGTCGTGCGTGCTTTGAAAGCGAAGGGAGTCACAGAATCCACGAGTGCGCAACCACAAGCCAAGGTTCACGACAGCGCTGCGTTCGTTTCGGCGATCTCGTTCTGTTTGGTGCAACACGGCGATGCGAGAAAGGGCTGAAATGTTCGTGGTGTGTGTAATGCGATGCTAACACGAAGCACAAATTGGTTGTTGTGGGGTTGACGTTCAATCAGTTCAGTCCCGTCGTCGTCAGCTGATCCAGTCAAACTGGTCCGGGAGGACGCAGCGAGCGTCTTTAAAAGTAAATCTGCCTCGTTCTGTTTCAAAATGTGGAAGTTTCCCGACGCATACCGTGAGTAAAAAGCTGCGGGCGTTTTCAACAAAATTACGTCGTTTTAATTGACAATGGACTCCGAATTGTTGTCCTAAATCTGCCGTTTCTATGCTTCGTGTTGGACTGCGTTTGCACACCGACGTGTTGCATCGTGCGGTGTGAATAAATTTGGGCACGATTTCGTACCTGCCTACAGATGCATGAACTGAGACCACTTTTTACGTAGTGAAAATAGTGCCTTTTTTTTATTTTGTGTCTAGTCGCGGACGTTAGGTGCACACGGGGCGAATCTCGACGGCCTCCAGAGCGATATGACGAGAACGTAACTGGACACGTTTGTCGCTACGCGAACGCCCGATTGCCTCCAGCCAATAGCATTCCTTTCGGGGCGAAATGGCTGCTGGAAGGCTCGCTGTCGGGATCACTCATCTGACATCTCCGAAAAGTCGGTATTTGCACGCGCAAGCAAACAAACAAAACAGCCAGCAAAGAGGAAAACGAAAGAACCGCGCTATGAAAGTCGAAACCCCGAGTCGCTTGCTATCACTAACACCTGCGACAGCTGCTAAACTCACTCAAGCACCTGGGTCAGCACGAAACACTTATCATTTCGGCGAAACGATTAGTAGAGGTAGGCGAGACAGGCGGGAGCAGAGACTTCGGCGGCCATGAAAGAATGGCGAAGCTTTTGTTTGTTACGGTATGGATCCAAAAGGAAGTGCCCGTCTTGTGAACATTTTGTAAGGATTAATAACTCTCATCACATGGGTTATTCTACAAACGTAAAAATATGTCTTTCAAAAGAAAATTGCAACATATAACAAAGGGTTAACAACCAAGATCTAAGCTGTCAATCAAACTCTTAGCCAATGAGAAGTATAGCAGCCGATTGCATGGTATTCAACGTCACGGAATACCAACTTCGTGGCGCGCGATTCAAAACGGACGAAATAGCCGCAAACTAAAATCGGTCACACGCAATAAATATGGCTGTAAATTTTTTTTTTCTCGCGGAAAAAAATTTTTTTTTACATGCTTGACCCAATTAGGCTGCTTAAAAAAAAACTTTTTTTTTCTTTGCAGTTACCTCTTTAAAGGGACACTGAAGCGAAATTTGAAATACACCTATTATGGTCAGAAATAGGTTTAATATGATCAATGATATCCGCAAATCATAATCGCGCGTTTGCATTTTGAACGGATGGCTATATTTTTCACCCTGAGGGGCCCGATTGGGCGCGCGCTCAAAAATCAGCCGTCGGAGAGCGCGATGCGTCTTGGGATATTGGGCGCATTCGTGACGTCACTTGTGCCAGACAGGAAAGGCTACGGCGTGGATGTTGTGGTTACGAGCGTTGCCACTTGGTGGCGCGTCGACGATTTGCGACCTGTGACAACGTGGCCGTTTGAGATGTGCCAGGGCTGCACGCACGCTGCACCACGGCAAGTCGGCAACCACGGCACCACTGACAAAACCAGTCTGAGGCCGGATTCTCAAAGCGAACTTACGACGAAAAAGTGTGTACGACAAATTTGAGAGAAAACCCGTATTCTCGAAACGAAATTGTCGTAACTTTTGCGCAGGTTACGACAGAATCCTACGACAGCTCCGCAGCTGTCTTACGCACTTTTTACGATCAAATCAACATGGCCGACAGCGTCGCTCAGTTACTTGGTAGCGACGACCAACGGACATTTATTTTTCTACGTGCTCTTCTCGTGCGTCCCAACTTCAACCAGCAAGAAAAAAGGAAAGAGTACTTGAAACCGACCACGACGATCAAGAACGCAGGATCCACAAACACCCGAGAAGAGCTACAGCAGCCACGATTCTACCGACCAAGCGAGCTCGGCAGAATATAGTAGGCCTAGCAGCAACACCGACTCGGCGCACCGTTGCTCCGGCGGTCCTTGCCCAAGACCGTCTGTCCATGACCGGCTGGCCTGCTGAATGGAATATGCCCGCGTGAGCCTTGTGGACCCTTCCCGGATGAATAGTTTGATCCCTGAGCTAAATTTCAGCGTTCAACCTTTTCCCGTTGTCATCTCGATCTCCTTGTTTTCCGAGACAGCGGTGACGAACGTTGTCGTCGAAAAGGGACTCTCATTGATTCTATCTCCTTGTTTTGTGTAATATAGAGCTCAAATAAACGCCTTACGGATTATTTTCGCAACACGGTATGTACACTTTGTTATTAGCATGCCATTTTTATTCTGACACGACGCTACGTCACTGTCGAGCTATAGCAGTTCGTGGGAGCTACGCGATGTCGGTCCAATCTTTCTTTGCCGAGTGTCATGTCAGTATCGAGTTGCAATCGTAAAAGATCGGTCCAGAAGCGCTTACCGAAACGCGATCTAAGAGAGCGAATGCAGCACTTCGATCAAACGCGCGTGTCCGCTCCGAGTGTGAACAGGTATTTGCGTGGCTCTTGCTGACACTCGTAGTTCAGACATATCTTTTTTAACGTCGGCTCGCAGCTCGCAACTCGCAGCAACTAATACCGGCCGTGCCAGAAGCATGCTCGGGCCGTGTCGTGCAAAAAGCCGCAACGAGAACGAGCTCACTGTGGCCAAATACGCTTTGGCTTTCTCCGCCAAGGCTTTGCAAACACGTTCAGGCCTAGGCTCGCCGTATCGCCGCAGAACGGCGTTGCTCCTATGCCACAAGTGATGTCACGAGAACTTTCCCACCATCCACCAGGTGTGAATTTGAAATCGTTTAATTAGGTTTAAAATTAGTTCTCCTGTGTTTTACAGCGCGATATTGATATTTCCGGGGTGGTGCCTGTCCCTAGCCCATATTTATGCAGAAAGATCGGCGCTAAAATTTCGTTTCCGTACCCCTTTAATATCAAACATCATCGGCACAACTCGAAATAACGTTTAATTCATATCTTGCTATCTGTCACTGTTCCCGAAACCGCGTGTTTTTTGCTTGTTTTACAATCCGTATTTTTATCAATTTTTGACGCTCGGAAAAGAATTGACCGGATATCTTCCTTTGTTAGCTAACTACCCAAAACAAATCAGGCGAGGTAACAACGGGAGCAAAGGGAACCGCAAACGGGGTGTCCTGTGCTCGGGGAAGGCGCGGTGATACCGAAAGCCGCTTTGATGACGTCATGCTCGTTCTCAGATTTCCTCCTCGCATTGACTGTGCCGGGAAAACTTCAGCGCTCTTTTGAAAGAGCTAATAAACTCTGCGCATCAAATTGAAAAAGAAAAATGGTATGCATGGCCAAATGCAGGCAATTCAATTTTTTTATTTTTTAAAGAGATTAGTTTGAACTTCAGAGAAAATGTGCAAATTTGCGGTCACAAACCGCGACGAGTGGTGACCCCCTCAGCTGCGCGCGCTCGCTCCGTCTATTGTATGCGCATTTCGGTGTTCCGTCCTAAACGACTACCATATCAGGAGACGTGGGCTCAACTTAGAAGCCGCGGGAAAAAGGATAGCAACATTCCGCCATGTCCGACACATTAGGGAAGCACTAGGTGTAAACCGTTCTCTTCATCCGCACACTCCAGGTCATCTAATCCAGAAACTCTCGCTTCTTTTTTTTTTTTTTTTTCTGTCTTAAATGCCGGTGCACGTCATTGACCAAGCAGCTGTGGCGATTGGTCGGAAATCCAATGTCAGTGGAAAGCGCAGCGCGCAAGCGCAGGATCCTCGCTCTAGCGACTCCGCATACGTCACTGGGGAAAGCTACAGAAGCGTAACGGTCCTTTTGCGGAAAATCAGACATGTCCTGCACCAGGAAACATGTACCGTGATTAACGACAACCGGCGACCGACGCACATAGAATACTCGGTGTCAAAGACGTCGTCTGTCAGCAGCCAACGGAGTCAATCCAGCTGACAACAACAATGGTCGTTGTCAGCTGGAAAACATGCTTTTAAACAGAGTGCTGCCCCCATGTGACAACGCGCTATGAAGTTGCAACCATCGACAGACCACGATGCGACTATCAAGGTATACAGACGGGTTAGTGACGCTACAAACCGAAGCTAAACAGAAAACTGGTGGCGAAAAAACCGCTGGCAACGAAGTTTTTCAATTCGTGACCACACAGCGTATATAAATAGCAATGAAGAACCAGACTCCTTTATGATTAGCTCGTTTGGACATCAACTAATGTGCGCTCCATACTAGAATATGCCTGCACGGTATGGGACCCTCCGACAAACACCGACAAAGAGGAGATAGAGAAAGTGCAAAACCTAGCCGCTCGGTATGTGTTAGGAAAACCAAAACGGAATGGTGATTTTAGCGCGACGCGTGCAAGACAAACATTAAAATGGGACACACTCGAGCACCGTCGAGCAAAGCTTCGTTTAAAGCTTTTCCATAGCCATGGAATACCAGATTTCACAATCTGGTATTCCATGCGAAACCTATATTTCTTCACCACATTATGTATCTGCTCGTGTGGATCATGCCCACAAAGTGCGTGAGCTTAGATGCAAGACTGTAGCATACAGTAGCTCTTTTTTCCCTAAAACGATTTCCCAATGGAATCGGTTGCCTTCAACCATAGCGTCTGTTATAGACAATGATGCTTTTTATGCTGCCCTAGAAACAGTCACGTCATTCGATTGAAAAGGTTCATAGCATGATTCTAATAATGTTTTTGTAAAACTTGTTGCAATCTGCTCCGTGTGTCGCGATAGTTGTGACTTTGTTGTTTCATGTTCGCGAAATCCTTTTTGCTCGATTAATTGTCTTTTTATGAATGTTTCCAATGTAGTACCTGTGGCTTCATACTTGATTTTTTTGTGTTTAACCCCCCCACTGTAATGCCGAAAGGCGCTGTGGGTATCAAATAAATAAATAAATAAACAAATAAATAAATAAATAAAGGGAGCGTACGATAATGTGAGCAAGGAAAAACTCTGGAGTCAGCTGAGGGAATGTAACTTAGATGCAATTTCGTTGGGTTTCTTCAGCAGGTGTACACAGACAATAAGGTAATTATAACATGGGAAGCAGAGACTACACAACCCGCAGCCAAAAAAAGAGGACTCAGGCAGGGCTGTCCACTGTCACCTCTGCTTTCCATGATATATCTCAGGGAAATGGAAAATAAATTAGAGCAGAGCAACTTAGGTTTTGATGTGAGTTATATGGAAGGAGGGAGAAATGTAGTACAGGTAACACCAGGACTGATGTATGCAGACGACATATAGTATAGTACTTATGGCAGATAACCAGGATACGTTACAGAAACTAGCTGGAATATGTGGAGAGGAAGGGGACACATTGGGCATGAGTTTTAGTAGTTTACAAGTTTGGAGTAATGGTGTTTAACGACGAAAAAAGGGAACCCCTGAGGATACAAGACATTGAAATAGACCAAGTAGGAAAATACAAATATCTGGGAGTCTGGCTCAGTGAGGGAACGAAATATATCTAGAGGAACATGAGAATATAATTAGAAAAAGGAAAAGAAATTCATCTTTTATGAAGCTCAAGGCACTATGGAACTATAATAGATATGAAGTAGTTAGAGGTATATGGAAAGCAGGACTGTCTTTTGGCAATGGGGTACTGTGCATGAAATCAGAGTTTCAAACAGGATTGGAAATTCGACAAAGAAGCGTAGGCAGACTGGCGTCTAGGAGCACATGGAAAGACACCAAATGACGGTGTATGCAGGGGGACAAGGGGTGGTCGTCTTTTGAAACGAGGGAAGCAATTAGTAAGTTGAAATTTGAACAAAGGTTGACCGAAATGGGTAATACGCGGTGGGTACGGAAGGTATTTAAGTATTTATACATGAAAAGCTCAAACACAAAATGGACAAACCGAACCCGAAAGCTTACATTTAAAATCCTACACACTGGTGATGGGGCTGAGCAGACTACCTCAGTGAAAAAGGGGGTGAAAGAGGCAGAGAGGAAAATGTGGGATGGGAGAATGCAAGAGAAATCAGCTGTAACAGTGTACAACAGCAGGACATAAGAAAGGAAAATGTGTTTGACAATTTACTAGGAAGTTCTTTGCTGTTCAAGGCGAGAACGAGGGTTTTCAGGACGAGGATGTATAGGGCTGAATTTCAGGAGATAGACACATTATTTGCGGCCTGCCATAATGAGAGTGAGACACTTGAGCACTTGGTTTTAAAGTGCACGGGGCTTCGTCCTGCCCTCCCTGAAGGGGTAACAGATCTGGCCGCGGCTCTGGGCTTTGCTGGCGACGATGGAAGGACGCAAGAGAAGAGGATTACAGTCATAAAGAGGCGATTAGAAACTTGGTGGAAATTATCTAGGGAAAATTTAATGCTGCACAACTAACTAGCACAGCTGGGGACACGCGGGACGCGGGAAAATTGGGACTCCCTCCCGCGTGGCTCCGGCCCAAAGTCTCAACCCTGTCCCCCAGTGGGTCAGGTGCAGGGGTAACGCCGACAACGTTCGACCAGAGGAAAATTGGCGACTCCATCGCCGGGAGGAAGAGGCGGGGGTGATGTTTTTAGTGTTTTTGCCCGATTCCCCTGTCATCCTGGTGATATCTTACACTACCTGGTGATAGGGGGGAGAAAATTGGCTTAGAAGGGCGGAAGGAATCAAATGTTTGTATTTCTTAGACTTAGGCTAGGTGGCGCAAGCTACCGCCCCCTACAAAGGGTGTAGCCAGTAACATCCATCCATCCATCCATCCGGGAACGAAGCCACCTCGTCATCATCATCGTCGCCGTTCAAATTCGTATCCTCGTCTCGCCACAGTAAACATGTCTACGCAATTGCAATCGTACCAAATACATTCCAAACGAAAATGGTAGAAGTCGTAAAACGACCTCAAGAAACTCAGAGTTTCGTTGATTATACTTTGGCATCCTCGTTGACCGAAATAACCCGATATCGCCAAGCGTTCGGCGCAAACGAGAAGCCGCCATCGCTTTAGTTTACAGGCGGCAGTGACCGAGACGGCTCAGGCTCGTGCAGAAAGACTGGTTCCCACGGTACATTGCGGCAGCGGTGACGTAGCGAAACTGGTTAGTGTGATCGGTCTATTGGCTGGATATGACGTCAGTAGTTCTCAATCGCTTTACGTTTTTTGTGAGGGCACGAAGGAAGCGCGCATGGCGAGCGAGAAAGCCCACAAATACGCTCGCGAATACCTGGGAGATCGTGGAGCGTCTTTTACAACGAAGAACTCGAGAAGAAGCTCCGCCCCCGAGTGAGAAATGGCGTCATCTCATCACGCCACTCAATACGTTGTTTTTTTGTTTTGTTTTTTTGACGTTACGAAAAAGGTGCACGGACCATCTGTTAGGGCCCCCTTTTTCAAGCTTGGCGCCCGCAAAAAGCAAAGTTCCGCCTTGTTCAATACGCCTCGGCACACTGGACACCAGGCGGATACTCCAGGAAGTGCCAACATCACGAAAAGACACTCCCAGTAAGTATAAGTGGATATTCTCGAGATGGTCCCAACATCTAGAACGGATATGCCAAGCCCGTGCCAGAAAACAGCAGTAATACCTTATACTGCGCGGACAGAATGACGCCGGAGCAGCGAAGGAGTCTACCTTTATCAGAGCGCGAAAACGATACACAGAAACTGCCACTAGCGTCATAAGAACGCACAGTGTCTCACAGGTCATGACTCAACCCCCGAAGGAGGCCCACGGGCATCACCCATATCTCTGAATCTTAATTTAAGAACAATGTCTCCTTCGCCGTGTTCTTCTTTTCTATATGTTCGCGTCAGAGTAATCAGAGTGAAGTCAAAGCTTATCAACCATGTCGAATTGACCTGAGACTGGGGTAGGAGAGGTACATCAAAACGTAGAAGGGACAGAAAATACACAGAACGACGTTTCTTTGCTCTTCTAACCCAGTCGCAGCTTAAAGGGACCATGAAATGATTTTAAAATCTAATTTCATCCACCGCACGTCGTAAAAGGTGTGAAAAGAAACACAAAAACACAAAACTAGGGAGCCAAAAAAAATTATTTGCTATAGAACTTTTAAAAGAAAACTGGACTCTTTTGCGACTTCTTTCCTTCGAAAGCTCTGCCTTTTCACTACGATGCATCCGCAGAAATGGAGCAGGTCAGCCGAATCCACGTCGCCTATTGGGTAAGAGCCTACCTCACCAGCACCGCGATCGTAAACAATAAATAGCCGGCGAATGTTTCCTAAAAGTTTTGTTAAATAATATTCAGACCCACATTTTGTAGCATAATTAGAGATGTGTGGCAAAAATTGCCAAATTTGATAATGCTGAGAGCCAAGCGCCATCTATCGTGTGGTAAACGAAGCAACTACTGCGCGTGCGCAGTAGGGCAGGGCTGGCAGGGCCGACTCCAGAACGGTTATTTCCTTTGGTTTCCTTCGTCTCAAAACTCTGACTGACTGAACGTTTATTTTTCTACGTGTTCATCTCGCGCGTGCCGACTTCAAGCAGCAAGAAAAAAATGTGCTTAAAACAGACCACGACGAACAAGAACGCTGGATCCACAAACACCCGAGAAGAGCGACGACAGCCGCGAATCGCGCTCCGACGAAGCTCTCAGAATATAGGCCTAGCAGGCACTCCGACTCGGCGCAGCGTTGCTTCGTCGCAAGACCGCCTGTCTGCCTGCGACCGGCTGGCGTGCTGAATGGAATATGCCCGCGCTACCCTTGTGGACCCTTCCCGTATAATAGTTTGATCGCTGACCTCAATTTTAGGTTAAGAGGTGAGGTGAATTTCTTCCCCTTGTGTTCCGAGGCAGTGTTGACGAACACTCGTCGAAAAGGGACCCTCGTCGATTCTCTCTTCTTGTTTTGTGTGATATAGAGCTGAAATAAACGCTGTATGGATTACCTTCGTAACACGGTATGTACACTTTGTTATTGGTATGCCATTTTTATCCTGACAGACTGCACGTCACTGTCGAGCTGTAACAGTTCGTGAGAGGTATACGTGCAATACCGGTCCAACCTTTCTTTGCCGAGTGTCGCGGCAGTATCGAGTTGCAATCGTAAAAGATCGGTCCCGAAGCGCTTACCAACAGCGCGAATACAGCACTTCCATCAAACGCGCGCGTCCGCTCCGAGTGTTAACAGGTATTTACGTGGCTCTTGCTGACACTCGTAGTTCAAACGTATTTTTTTTAACGTCGGCTCGCTCCTGCATCTCCGAGACCGCGAAAAACGCCGCGGCAATTTGTTTCCATCTACGTCGCTTTGCAAACGACTGACACTGGCCGCCTTTTGCCAACAATGACAGTTGGGTTGACTTCTGGAGTCTTCACCGGAAGACTCGCTGCACTTCCCAACAGGCATACCGGTGTATGGGACTAGTCCCATGCTGTCGCTGTAGCGCAACATATCTCGTTGAATTTCACTCAGCTGCGATGCGGCGATGAGAGGCGCCGATTCAGAAAATACATCGGTGACATCGGCGCAGTAAAACCTACCGGCGCACCCCAACTCGTCGCCGCTAATGCTCCCATCTCCTACTGCCGAGAGAAGTTCCGGTTCCGGAAATAGCGTACGTCACGGCTTGTTTTGCGGTCAAGAAAAAGTCGATATTTCATTAATTTTTTGTGTAGAAGTTAATAAACCGAGACGAAAACGGATGCCTGTTCGGCATTCAGTGAACATTGACGGTTTAATGTAAAAGTTATCTGGAAAAAGTAAAAAAGTCATTTCATGGTCCCGGTTAGTATTCACCAGCTCGCCCGCACCCGTACTATATCCCCCCCCCCCCCCCCCCCCCCCTCAAAGCTCATACTTCTCTTGAATATGGAGGGTTTCCGAGGGCCGGTTCCGCCGTTCCGCAACGTTCTCGCCGCAACCCACTACGAGATTCGGAACCCTGCAGACAGTTCTAGCGGCGCGCATGCGCAGTAGCGGCGTCCCGTTGCGGAGACCACAGCGGAGGAGGAAAAACGGCCTACAATAAAAACACCCTAATTAAGATTTTTTTTTTTTTTTTTTTTAAGAAATTGTAACAAAATGCAAGCAAAGTGTAAGACATGTCGATCGGCTCTTCCGGGACCACCAACGGGCACTTCACCGTTATGTTGAATTCTACACAATTTTTTACGAAGACGCTGACGTCGTCTCACAATCTATGCACGCTGTCGTTTTCCGTCCCAGTATTTACTCATATGTGATATTCCACTCTGTCGAGCTGTGCTGCCGAAATCTGTCAAGAAACGTGTTCGTCTTCCCTCTATGAAGAAAGCTGGCCAGTCGTGGCACAGCTTTTTACAGCCTGTGCCACGAGAAACTGAGGGAGAGGAGGAAACGAGAGCGCGTGGAGACGTCTGAACGCCGAGCTTTGGTTGGGACGATTAGTAAGTATAGACGCAAAGCTAGCTGCCTTTGTTTCTACCCTATTTTCGAACGCGTTTGAACGCCAAACGCCGACGTTCGGCAATCGAACGCGTTCGAAGTGTGAGTAGAGAAAAAGGCAGTTATAAGCTTTGAGTCTATACTTACTAATCGTCCCAACCAAAGCTCGGCGTTCAGACGTCTACGCGCGCTCTCGCCTCCTGCTATCCCCCAGTTTCTCGTCGCATAGTTCTGGACGAACTAACAACCGATGCCGTACACTGGGATAACAATCGAAGCTTTTCGCAACACCAGCGATTGGCAGCAATATATACCGCCTGCATGCAAACGAGTCAGTTTGGAATTTCGCCGGCAGATCTGGAGCGCAAGTCACCACCGGGTTCGCAAGATTCAGCTGCATTCATCCCAAATTCATCCAGCCACTGTATGCTGGCAAGATTAATTTCGCACGCCCGTGTGCGCTGAAACGAGGCAATTCGGGGATAGAGACGAGAGTTTGTCTCCACTCTGAAAGTGATGACAGAGTATCGGGGCCCCGAGAGAGTGAAGTGGTGCCATCTCGTAACTGCGAGGTGCAAAGTCACGGCTAGGACAGAGCTCTGCACCTATATTTCCATAGCTCGTTGCAGATAACCAGTATATCGATGTTTTGGGCTGCGCGCCCACAGCAGCTCCGTGAACTCTCCGTTCTAAGTGAACCGTAGTAGTTTAAAACGCCAGAACATAACGGGAAGAACACAAAGCACGATTTCGGCTAATCATTATTCGCAACTTCATAATCGCGTAAATGTGATGACATTCCAGGATCGTGTAAACGCGATCACACTCTGATGCCGGAGTCACACTGCTGCATCATACAAAAGATAGCCTGCATACATATTCGAACGCGAATCACCGCGAGATCCGTGCTTCGAATGCCGCGTGGCAATGAGTTCAAGGACGGCACCTGGCACGCGGCATTCCAACCAAGGATATTGCGGTGGCTCTTGTTTGCACACTGTCTTTTGTACGGTGTATGAGCATGATCACATTTCAAGACCACGTAAGCGTCATCACATTTCAAGACCACGTACGCGTCATCACATTCTAAGATCACGTAAATGCGATGACATTCCAGGATCGTATAAGCCTAATTACATTCTAAGGCCGCGTAACCGTGATCACATTTTAAGGTCGCGCAAGCGTGATCACAATCTAGCATCACGTTCGCGTAATCATATTTTAAGATCGCGTAAAGCAAACGTCAATCACGTGACCCGCACTGACGACACGAATAATGACCAGCTGTCATTTATCAGAAAGTGCCGTCGAAGAACACGACCGCAGGTAACCAGAAAATTAGCATCAACGTGCAATGGGCCGTACCACGGTCCTTGCACGTTGATGGTCTGGAAGTTTGGGCGGTTTTCGCCATAGTAAAGTTTGTCACCACAAGCGGCGCTGATTCATGCGGGAACAAAAGGAAATGAAATAGAAGATAAAAAACTAAAAACTCTGGCAATTGTTTTTAAGCACATGTACACGCTCTACGTGGAGTTTCATTTATTTCAAAACAATCCGACAGCTCTAGCATAGATGGCATTTCCAATCGTCCATCGTTTCGACGGGTCCGCGGGTCCACGTCCATCTGTTGGATTCCGGTCTGGGTGGTTGACTCCTTACGTCGGCAGCGGACCCCTGCAAGGCTTCAAACTGTTTCTAGGGCGAGCTTTCCTATAGCGTGACGAGAAGGTTCCAGACCGGGCAATCTAAGGACCGTGGCGATACACATACGTACGCTGCCTAGAACAAAGAGAGGCAGGCAGACACGTGCAGCGTACACGCCACGCGCGCACGGAGACGCAAGAACGAAGGTCGTTTCCGACACACGCGTGCCCCAACCAACGGCCACGCAGTCCTCTTGTTTAGATGAGAAACAATGGGTCACTGATCAGAATGCACAAGCGGCGGAGCACGGGGAAGCGCCCGGGGAGGAGAGAGTCTACATTTCAGAGAGCTTGCAACTACGCGCTCAGGGTCGAGTGGTTTACGGGCCGCGTCTCCAGTACCAGCGGCGAGGTGGAGCGTCTCAGCCTTTCCGCCCGCTTTTCTCCTCATCACTCGACCAGGCAGCGCGTGCGCACTTGCGAGCAATGGGCCCAGGAGGCGTCCGCCATTGAATTACAAACGCCATTCGTGGCTTCAGTTGCTCCCTCTGCTCCATCTAGGCTCTCTACGATGGAGGAAGAAAGGGCAGAAAACAACGAGAGGAACAGAAATAGAAAGAAGGCTCGTCACAGCGCGCGTCACGCCTGCTGCCGCCATCTACATACCAGCCAGGGAACTGGGCTAATAAATGAAGTACGCAATGAGGCAAAGCCCAGAGATGCGCATGTTTGTGCTTTGACGTATTTTGCGGGAAGGCAAAGGGGTCGAACGGTGCAAAAGCGGAATCTGCGAACTATGTGTGACGCAACGGGATCCCCTCGAAGCATGGGAATAAAATAAACTCGTAGTGAGCGGCTCAGCGCAGGCTAAGAAATTAGCGGTGAACACGCAGGCGAGCTTGTGAACTTTCAACATATTGAAAACCCTAGGCCGAAGGGGGAACAAACGTGTGTGTGTGTGTGTGTGCGTGTGCGCGTGTGTTTGTGTGGAGGGGGAGGGGGAAGACGACATACACATTTCTTTAATACTACGCTGTGTTTGTATACGAAAGTGCTGCCGGGATTTCTGACGTAATATTCGCGTTGTGAAGAGTACGGACTATCTGATGGTAAACATAGCTCCAACTAACCAAAAAGTCACGTCACACCAGCTCCGTATACTGGTTCCTTTATCTGCATGACAGAGCAAAGAGCATGCATTGCGCTCCCACCGCACCTAAACAAGAGTGGTCTTATTCGCCAGTCTCTGCACTTTATCTTTATTTAGAGAGCAATACTTCGCCATCCGGCATTACAGTAAAGGGGGGGTGGGGGACGTTACAAAAGCACACCCACCAGCACAAACAAGATTGCGTATGAGCGCGTGAAATATAAATACAAAGGCGTCATTCATTGTGATGGTGACAGTGCGTGACGGCGAACTCCAACGACGCGCAGAATCTACAAAAAAAAAAAAAAAAAAGAAGGCTTCGCAGAGTTATTTTTAAAAGGGATATCTATTTATTATATCATGGCCGTCTCTACCGGATCTGAAGGAAGGAGTTTTAATATATTTACCCTTGTTTAAAAATTTTTTTTTAAATCAATATTGTGAAAGAACATGAGACGGATAAGTTTCCCGACTCAGTAGAGTGCTTCCCAAACTCCTACCAAGCGACCCATCAAAAACATAAAAATAACACGTTGCTCACGGAATTCAAAATTTCGTGCGATTTCTTTTTTCACAAAGGCGCTCTAGTTTTAAAAGGTGATGGTTCCTTACATTTGTTGGTGCTCTGTGATTGCCTGGACCCGAAAGGCCGATGCAGCGGATGGTCACTGATGAACAGGGGTGGCAAACTCCACAAATGAACGTTTCGAGACAAGAGATCGGAACCAGACTTCACCCAACCACTTGCGACTCCATGTCGGTGACACGGGTCAAGAACAAAATGGAACCTCCTCCCAGCTCTTTTCACTTCAGCAGAGAGCGTTCAAGGTTTCCCTCAAGGACGGGCATTCCAAAGCCCAGATACTGCTCTCCCCACTTCAAGCGTCTGGACACCATAATCGGGCAGTGATGTCCTTCGAAGAGGATTGGGAGGTTTTCAAGCTCTGAGCGGGACAATCACGTTCACGGCCACTCGTCAAACACACAGACCATCCCAAACACCACCTGCCCCGCCCTATACTTATCTTCCAGATCTCACGCTTCACAACTATGCAGTGGCAGAATACGGTCTGTCTTTGACGAGGCGTTCCGCGTCTGCAGCACTCCCAACATATTAAAATAATCACCCCCGTAAAAAAAAAAAAAAACGAAAGAAAATAACATATTTGTGAATTTTAATATTGTCACAACAACGCGGAGTCTGTCGCTTCCTAACCAGCTGCTTGCTTGCAACCCCTCCCGTCGAAAAAAAAAATAATAAACCGGCAAAAGAGGCAGAGGTCGAAAGAAGCTTGCGAGGGGTTTCCAGGTGATGTCTTGACTGGTGGTACTCAGGACATCTGATCAGGATATCTACCTAAACAAAGTGCCTAGAGGCTAGAATGCAGGGGAGCTGTTGCACATGTATTGAACATGATGGTAACTACAGATAGTAACGATGATACTGGTTTAACTTACTTCTACTTCAGTCTTGATGTCTCAAGATCGATCTAGATTTTAATTTAGCTTGATTTCTGTGCACCTGATGAACCCAATGAGCGTCTTGTGTGTCTTTGTAAGGAGAGTATGTTAGACTCAAATGCACGGCACAACATCAATCGTTGCTACCAAAAGTAAAAAAAAAAAATATATATATATATATGTGTGTGTGTGTGTGTGTGTGTGTGTAAAGGCAAAAAAAAAAAGGATGGAGGGGGGGGGGGGGCTATAAGAAAAACAAAAAAATCGGAGATTGGCATGCTGGCCTGGCAGTGCCGTGCTCTGTCCTGAAGACTAAACCGAATGCAACGAAGATGTAAACTGGGCCAGTTGGTTATAATGAACCATGGTTGATGAAAATCAACTTCAAAATACCGGGACGAATTCAGATTGCGAGTTCAACTCTGTCCTGTCGTGTTTTTTTAAGCTGATTTTAATCAACTAGACTATATATTCGTGTGTGTGCGCGTGTGTGCATGCCTATTGTTGAACAAGCTTCTCTACAGTTGCTACACTATGATGCTTGTGTGTGGGGGAAAAGGACTACCCAAACTTGTACATTTTGCTTTGAATATTTTACTCCGTTTCCTTTTTCATTCTCTTTTTTCAAATGAATTAGCGCGTTTGCGGGATTATTCAGCTCTTCGCTTGCTTAGGTCACCCTTACGAGACTAAAAAAGATAGTTGGCTCAGGTCACCCTGACCGACAGTCATTTTGCAAGTCAATTTAAACAACTGAATAATTGTCAAAATTTCTACTGGCTAACGCAGAGGGATGTAAGGACACCGAAGAACGGCATTTACCAGTCCCTACAGATCGCAACTCATACGAATCCAACGGGCATCAAACTGCCCCAGATAGCTTTAAAAATCAACCAGACATTTCCTTTGCACCCACTAATAGCATAGAGTTAGATTAGTTAAGATTATTACGTGTACAGGCAATAATTAGCAAAGAAATAAAACATTTCCGACTCTCAGCAGCGTTCCTCGACAAGCCACATGACCCGTAGGAAAACACGCACGCGAGTTAAAGCGCCTAGGATCCTCCGGCACACAGCGTACTGTAACACCGACGCTGCGTGCGGCACCGAGAGTTTGCACAAAAGCGCGACCGAATCAGATAATCGCTCGGCGTATCGCATGAATGAAAGCAGACTCACCAGAGGTTGCCCTTCAGATATTACGTGGACTGGGTAGCTTCCGCTGCTGCAACGCCGCTCTTGGTGGAAAAGGGGGGAAGCCGGCACAGCAGATGTGGAGCCCTGTTTCTTACGGAAGTTATTGGACGCAAACCGTCCGTGGTCACTGTGTCTGTGGTCACGCACCAAGCACATCACTCGTGCTGACGTAATGCCACACTGGCCGAGTGGTCCATCGGAGTGGAGTTGCCGGCATAGATGTCCAGGTTTTCGGGACGCACGAATTGAAGCGGACGGCTCAGGGACCAGCTCAAATGCACTATTACGAAATTTGGGTTTTGCGCACCCGGGAAGTGACCTTGCGAGGCTGAAATTTCGGTGTGACGCGAATAATAATGAAACCACAATCAAAACACCTACAGCTCACTTCGCTGACTTCCCGAGTCGCATTCGGGGTTCGCATCCAAGGTAAGGCGTGGCGCTGCTGCACGTGATTTGTGCCCGCATTATCCTTGCAGATGGCGCCACAAACAAGCTATTAATTGTAGCGCCTTTTTTAACGGCATTTTCAAAGGTTTATACAAATTTTCTCAAATATAATACGATCGAAAATGCAAACTAGACTGTAAAATTTAGTTTACATTGTTTTTATTTTATTTTAGTACTTTAGACTGGTATAGTTTATAGAAACAAGTAAGTTTGGCGTATCAAAATGCAATTCTAGAGGCCGCCACCGTCCGGTAAACTGCCAGGCTGCCAGTTTGCGTGTTGGAGGTGCGAAAAAATATGTGAGCGACTCGGTTTCCTCTCGAGTATTTCGCTGAAGGTTGGTTAAACATCGGCGATTCATCGTTTCCTGATTGCGGGTATGTGTTCGCTCTAGCCCACAAGATGATTCCGTCGAAACTTTGGCTGCTAGCGCTGTTTCTGTGGTGCGTCGCGGCGTATGCGACGGCGTCTGTGTCTGACAAACAAGTCGCTTCCTCAAACAAATCCGTTTCCCACGGCACGTCGCCGCCAAAGGACACCCCAACCACAAGTTCGTCGGTGTCCGACAACGTCAAGCATGTCGTGCACGACGACTCCCTCACCGCGAGGCAGAACAGCACCGGTGCCACGCATACGTCGTTCATCTTCAACAAGCAAGCGAACGGCGTCGTGCTACGTTCTTTCTACGTGATAGTGGGCGTTATGAGCATCATCCTCGTCTACTTCGTCGTAAGAATGGCCAGGTAGGGTAACAAAAGCTTCGGTAATTTTTATGCGTAAACACTTCCGAACTCGTGCTTAACAAACCAGCCCGAGAGTGACGAAATGATGCGCAACTTGTTCTTGAGCAGCGATGAGTGGAGTATTTAAAACAAATTCTACTTGTGTTTCTTTTTTCCTTTTTTTTTTTTAAAAAAAGGGGGGGAGGGGGGACACGCATAGTTTTTACTGATCAGTTACATAATACATTACACGCTTATTTTAGGTAGGCAGCATTTTGATTAATTCGTCTGTCTAAATACATGTTTGTGAATGTGGTAACCTCGGTGTCGCCTTCTAGCTTAACAAACATCTGTCTGTTCTCCAGGCAGTCGCTAGAATAACTTCCTCAAATGTTTCCCGACAGTTGCCTCTCATTGGCTGCTTTGAACCATGCGAGAGCTGTCGTCTCGTGTCGTCTTGTCCATTATTTTATTTCCTCCGTGTCTCGGGGTGTAGATTATGATGCTTCCCAACCAACTCGCCTGCACACTTTCGCTTCTTCCAAGTAAACTACTTGTTTCCCTTTTCTGCAAACTGCAGATTGACTGCAAATAGGTGTCGAAGGGCCAGCCAGCTGAAGCAGGCACATAGCCAGAGGGGAGGCCCCATGGGCCTCCCCCCTGGCTACGTGCCTGCTTCAGCGCCCCCGGCATCCAGGACGCGATCCTCGTGCGGCGAGGATCGCGTGCCGGATGCCCGAGGCACCGAAGTGGCACGAATTTTTGCCATTGCGATGGTCCCGACATTGTGCTCGCACAGCGACACACAGTTGGCAGGGCTGTACCTTGGCACCCGCACCATTAGCAAAAGAGTTGTTGGTTTTGCAATGCCGCCCGTCGTTGGCTAAGTGGTACTCAGCTTCACAATTATGACCCTTCCCATCTACTTTGACTAAACTGGTTACAACAGCTGGCAAAAGACAAAGGGGTTAGGACGTGCCAAAGATAAAATGAGATAATTATACTGCTAGGACCCTGCTAAATTTGTTTCGAAAGTGGCGTTATAGTTTTATGAATGAATCGATTTACGTGCAAGTCCTTCAGATCCGCCCCATTAGAAAATGCCGCCACGTTTGTTGGCTCGGCGACGTCACTTGTCCAACGCACTGCATCCCCTAGCACGCTCTCAGAGACTTCGCTCTCTCGGCGTCTCGCGCCTCAGCATCCACGTTTATCTTCCATGTTTCGAGTACGCGGTTCCGAGACGGTGACGTCAATGTCATCACTCACTTCATTAGAGTCTCCGACCTTGATCGCAACAGTGACGAGAGTGATGTTATTAAAAGACATTAGAAGCTGGTCATTGTGACTTCGACCGGCTTGCAACCAGTGCCAGCTATGATGACAAGATCATTGGGGACGAACTCGCCGTCGCCGACAATTGCGCATGTGCATGCAGGGTGGAAGATCAAAGGGCGGGGGACCAGAGGAAGAGTGTACATTGGAGTAGCCGAGTGGCGTGAGAGTGGACGATCGTACCGTGGCGAGCTGAGCTCGGCCAGCATGGGGTCGCCTAAAAGGAGAGAGTGTTTAAATATGATGACCAAATGGTTTATGGGCATCATGGTGTGACTAACTTGCGCAAGTTGCCTGGTGCCGGGTCGCCAGACAAAAATGATCAACATTTGTGAATTGATTATTGCAATTACTTGACCTCTGAAAATAGGGAACGCTGGTGCATATACTAAGTAACCTATGAGCGTCGTTCGATTTCAAGAATAATCTACCTGTTTAATTTTCGTGTCCTAACCCCTTTAACGGGGGTCCTGTACAGCACCGAGTATGCACCGAGTGCACCAACTGAACGAAAAACTCGAATGTGTATTTTACTGGCTGTTGTCACGTGGTTTCATGTTGCTAATTAGAGACAACTGCTTGGAGACATTCTGGGAAGTTCTTTTATTAGCTGCCGGGAGAATAGAAACTGCCAATGTGACAGATCTTTATGGAAAAAGCCTGGAAGGACCTGCGCTTCAGACGTTCGCAGATATATGTTTAACTTCTGGTATTGGTCTTGGAAACAACTCAAGCTGTTGTTGCCAATTGATGATTACAGCTGCACTGTAAGTATATCTTAAGGACTGCACAAGAGGGATATGTTTAAAAAACTGAAAAATCAACATTCTTAAAGGGGCGGTGCAACGATTTTATGATAAAAAGAATTTGCATCTCATCATTTTTACGTTGTTTATCGTGTCCCGGAGGATAGAGAAAACACCTTCTTCATTAAAAATGTTGCGATTCCGCTGCATAATCGCAAAGCAGAAGTCGAGCTTTTTCCCCCACCTGCAGCCCCAAGTGGCAGCCGAAGGAACTACGGCGAAAAGATTACGTGACCTCGCTCGGCTCTAAGCTGCAGCATAACGCCCACTAATGTCAGCAGAGAGAGGGAGAGGAAGAGTCCTCCGAGATAGCACACGGGAACCTACACGGCACTCCGAATGATGTCGCTAGGAGGGGGACCGGGTGTGACCCTGAAGGCTGGGAGTGAGTTGAGGGGTGCCCGAAATGCCAATATTCATCTTTTTTTTACGCAACAACTAGGACACGCAGGCGAAATCGGTTTTCTGTTCTTTACTTCAGAAGTGTCAGAGGGCAACTTCCAGAAATCTTTAACCGAAGTCCGGAAATCGTTGCACCCCCCCTTTAAGACCTCAGAATGTAAAAAAGTCAGAAAAGAGACAAAACATTCTAAGGTCTCGAAACCGTTTTTCCTTGTTCTCTTGGTATTGGGTGGATGCAATGTAGAATAGCTGATTTGAACCATTAAGGTCTTCTGTAAAAACATTTTTGCTCTCCATTCAACCACTTCACAGACAAAATGAGGTTGAAAATGTGTAAAAAATATGAACATAAGGCGGAACCATAAGTGGAATTACTAAATATTAGAGCACTGTTTGGCACATCTTCAGTGTCAACCCTTTGTTCTATACAAACAGAGTTAGATTTCACCCTTGGCACATTCACTGCCCTCACTCTAGGAATTAATGAATATATGGCTGAATAGATCAATCTTCCCAGCCAGCCAGTTTTGCAATGCATTGAGGGAACTCTGTCTTTCTGCCTGTGCGACAACCCCATTGCGGGTCTGTGCTTACGGAGCACGACACGGGCAAAAGTTATGGCAGCGTCACTCATGTGCCAAATGCTTGGCACATCTGTGGTCTATTACATTGCACCAGCTTTTCCTTGCACCTCCAGCTAACGTTAACAGTCTTCAAAGAGATGCTTTCTGACATTAGACAAAAAGTGCAGTGTTCCTTCTGCTTCTAATGAGGAGCAAATTAGATGCAGCGTCCTCTTTGTTGTTAATGCTATCGCTGCACTCTGCGCACATGTCTTCTAGCAGGCTTGAACCTTGTCATGTTAGCTGTTGATGAAAAGCCCCGTGGAGCGTTGCTCGCTTTACAAAATCAGTCAAGTTGTCTTCCAAAAAGGCAACATTCTCATGTGCTTATATAGCGAAGCATCTAAGCTTTGTATGGGTAATCAGGTAATCTTTTCTTCTGGACCACATTGTAAGCACACGTCCCTTGTCTACTCATTTATTCTCTATTATATTGCAAAGTCTTCTCTGTTATGCATATTAAAAAAAAAAAAGAAGAAAATGATCGGCACCAAAACTAGCGGATTGATCTCACCGGCCAGTTCGGATACGCCTCCGCTGTTGTGATGCATAGAGATAACTTTAGCCTTCCTGCACATGTGACAACCTCGCTGCATGTCTGCGCAAGCAGAGCACAAGACGGCACGAGCATTCGTGCACTGCCACTGGCCCCCTGCGGTCCAAAGTTATGGCTGCGCCATGCGTGCTTGGAACGCTTAGCGAGATCAATCTAATGACTTTCTTCCCATTTGTACGCTTTAATTCATTCTGTCCCACATACCAGTTCATTGTTTTAATCTTCAGTTTGATGTAACTACCTTTTATGTGGTTTAGGTCTCAAAAAAGAATAATTGTATGACTGCCACGGGGTGCTGCTTACAGGTCCCGCTACCGGCATAGCAAAACCCGACGGTACGGCATCATCGCCACCAGGGCAGCAGAGCTGGAGATGCAACCGCTGGACCGCCTGGATGACGAAGAAGAGGAGACGACGCTGTTTGAGGCCAACAAGCGTTGATGAACCCTCGCGCAGATAAGCCCAACTCTCATCTGTTCACATATCAAAGGAAAGGACCCAACAAGCTTGTGCCTTGTTTTCTTTTCCCCGGGAGGTAACATTGTCTAGCTAAATTTCTATAAATAAACGGGCAGAGTGTTTGTGTGACAGGCTTGCATGGGCTCATGTGCACCAAAGAGTCTCTCTATTATGTCGCTCGCAGTTCTGTAAGATTTCTTTGGTTCCAGAGAGGCATTGGACAAATAATGCACTGATAGCGCTATTTTCACAATGTGAGCTTGGTTTCGTATCCATAGCAAGAATTGACCTTTCTAGTCACTGTGTGCTTGTACATGTGATTACTGTGTCTTGTCGACGAGCCTGTGAATCGGGGACGTCTGAGCAACATTTGCATTGCCTCGCTTTCTGTACTGTATAGTAAAAATGCCATTTGACTTTTTTTTTTTTTTTCTCATTATAACAGGGCAGACAAGGTGATTTCTGAAATCTCCTGCGTATTGCATTTCTTTGGCAAGTTGGTTCTTCACATTAGGCAAAAAGAATTTCTATTGCCTCGTTTTATTTTTTTGGCAAAGTTAGTGATCTCTTTGCTATCGCAACTTTTGGTAGAGTGCCAGAGTGGTGCCTCATTCCTGAGTGTTTGTTTACTGCATGTCATACTATTTTAGCAAGCTGGAAAATTGGAATGCTGAATAAGTAATACTGGCATTTTGACATATATAAAATAAGAATAAAACAAGAGGGTGTAGTGTCATAGAAATACTCCATCGCTTTTCATTTATGAAAACACAGAAAAAATGTCTCGTATTTTGTATGTGCTACATACTGTGAATTGAGGTAACTGCAAGGAATTTTAGTCATGCTAGCTGAATGTGTGGGGTTAACTAAGGTATTGTTTGATTTTCTCTGCTGTACTTTGTTATCTGGTCTTCTAGTGAACTCGAGCTAGTAAGAATAACTATCATGACCCATTTTCTCCCCTCTAACTTAGGGATCATTGAAACATATTTGATTTAATTAATGCATTATCCTACTATATATGAGCTCATTCGGGGCAGGAATTACTGAACAATTGTTGTTTAGAGAGTTACAAACATTAATGTTGCACAAGTAGTGCAATGTTTATATTAAACTATACATTGAGTTCAGCAGATGAACAGCTTACCTGTCACCATAGATTGTTGGTTGCAGCTGAAGCCATATCTGATTGTTGCATGAGCCCCATGTCTCATGTGTACCAGCTCTACCCACCCTTCACTCTTTCCTGTGGTGGATTGCAATGCGTCTTTACATGTACATAACAACAGGTTTTTGTTGAAGAGTGTGCTACAAGAGATGTCTTCCATAGCACAATTTATTTTGAAACAATAAAAAAGAAAGTGTTCCAATCGAATAATGTGATTGATTTCTGTGACATGCTAACATAGGTTCTTCAAGCTTGTAATTGTCTTTTTCTTGTACACCTTAGAAAGCTTTCTACAAGTAAAGATGAACATTTGGGCATGCTTTTGTGTGTTGATTGGAAAAGGTGGGTGCACATAAATTAAAGAGACACTGACAGGGTATTTATGCTCGCCGAGGTATTTAGTTGTACGTGACATATGTGAGCCCAACTCTTCAGAACAGAATTTTCGACTCGAAATTCGGTTTCTTTCCGCCCAAACACTGCCGATCGAGAACTGTCCGGTTTGAGTCGCGCTCACTCTCTTTTCCGTGGTCACGGGCCGTTTACCAAGGTTTAAACACGACCACCAAATTTAATCAAAGTTGTGACTCATTGAAGGCACACAGTCAATATTAAGAATAAAAAAAAATTGAAACCCGTTTTTTGTGGCTTCCAAGAAGCTGCAAATACGTTGATTGAAAAAAAAAGGTTGCACAGACAACCGGAGGCATCCTGTGCGTTCACTGCGTAATTCTCAACATGGCTTAATCAGCGGAAGACGGGCGTGGGACGTCTACTTCAGAACTGTCGTTCACGGTACCGGCGAATTCTGTCTTCCTTCGAAAGATAAATTTTGGACCGACCAAAATAATTTATATTCATCCCGTACAACACGTCCGACCAGCAAGCCGATTGCACGAAGACGTCGCCGAGCTGTCGTCCCTTCTCGTGGCTGAGGACATCGCTCTCAAACGTCAACCATGAAGTGCGTACTTCGAGTTGAATACACATGCGTACGGTTTCTTTACTAGGTGCGAATGTGGCCAATGCGTGGTGCTGCCCGACTTCAAGCCGGGAGTGCATGTACTGGAGGGAAATCGGCAGCAAACTTCGCGACCTACGGTCGACCGACTGCATTACTACGAACAATGGAGTTCCTTTAGTAGCTCAGTGCAATAACGAAAAAAAATCAGTAGCTCAGTGGAAAGACGTCCGCTTCTCACGCAGCGGTCGCGGGTTCAATCCCTACTGTGGCCGTACCACTTCCTTTTTTTTTTTTTGTCAAAAATTTTGCGATGTTGCCATTTTTTTTTTTTACGATTATCACTGAAAAAAGACAAAAACAATTGTTGCGGACGATACGTCGCTGAACTATGTAGTATGGGATTCCATTTTTGACACCTGCGAGCTCAATGTAGTCACTTTCCACAAAATGCAAGGAGCATATAAATCGGGTAGCGTCCACTTTCCGAGGTTCCCGTAACTGTTTTACAGGAATTGCAGCAATTGATCCCGACCCGTTGGTCTTTCGGAAACTTGTACATTCTGCCGCACAATGCCACTTTCAGATGCAGGGCATGTGAGGCAGCTCTCCACGGAACATCTTGGGAGTATGCTTTTCGGAGCCGATCACGGGAATTCACCACGGGCACTCACTACTAATTGCCAACACTTAAATGTACAAAACAACTCATCTTGAAGCACATAACAGCAAACAAACAAAAATATAACTGCAGAGGAATCGCACGGCAAACGGATCCCGCAACGCATTTCGTCTGCTGCGCGCAAAAAGAAAAGAAAAAAAACCGCACAGTCGGGTGCACTGTGGTCATAGGTCGGCATTTTAAGCTGTCCTCACTCAAACTCACGATCACCATTTTTTCCTCAATCAGGACTCACGCCCACTCACGATCACGATTTATTCAAAAAAGGGTCATCAGCAGGACTAACCCTCACGGTTTAACACAAAACCAAAACTCACTCGCCGTCATCATCACGGTCGTCACGCTCAGATCATCACGGTCATCACGAGTCATCAGACTCGCAGGTCATTAGACTCAGAGGTCATCACACTCACAGGTCCTCACGGTCGTCACACTCAAAGGTCATCACGGTCCTCGCACTCGCAGGTCCTCACACTCGCAGCTCTTCACAATCCTCACACTCACAGGTCCTCACAGTCTTCACATTCACACAGGCCCTCGCGGTCCTCACACTCGCAGATCATCACTGTCCTCGCACTCACAGGTCCTCACACCCAAAGCTCCTCACACTCACAGGTCATCACGGTCCTCACACTTACACAGGTCCTCACGGTCCTCACACTCACAGGTCATCACGGTCCTCGCACTCACAGGTCCTCACACTCACAGGTCATCACGGTCCTCGTACTCACACAGGTCCTCATGGTCCTCACACTCACAGGTCATCACGGTCCTCGCACTCACAGGTCCTTACGGTCGTCACACTCAAAGGTCATCACGGTCCTCGCACTCACAGGTCCTCGCACTCAAAGCTCCTCACGGTCGTCACACTCAAAGGTCATCACGGTCCTCACACTTACAGGTCCTCGCGGTCCTCACATTCACACAGGCCCTCACGGTCCTCACACTCACAGGTCACCACGGTCCTCGCACTCACAGGTCCTCACACTCAAAGCTCCTCATGGTCCTCACACACACAGGTCCTCACAGTCCTCACAATCACACAGGTCCTCACTGTCCTCTCACTCACAGGTCATCACGGTCCTCACACTCAAAGCTCCTCACGGTCGTCACACTCAAAGGTCATCACGGTCCTCGCACTCACAGTTCCTCACACTCGCAGCTCTTCACGGTCCTCACACTCACAAGTCCTCGCGGTCCTCACATTCACACAGGCCCTCACGGTCCTCACACTCACAGGTCATCACGGTCCTCGCACTCACAGGTCCTCACACCCAAAGCTCCTCACAATCCTCACAGTCACAGGTCATCACGGTCCTCACACTCACACAGGTCCTCATGGTCCTCACACTCACAGGTCATCACGGTCCTCATACTCGCAGGTCCTCACACTCAAAGCTCCTCACGGTCCTCACACTCACAGGTCCTCACACTCAAAGCTCCTCACGGTCCTCACACTCACAGGTCATCACGGTCCTCGCACTCACACAGGTCCTCACGGTCCTCACACTCACAGGTCATCACGGTCCTCGCACTCACAGGTCCTCACACTCGAAGCTCCTCACGGTCGTCACACTCAAAGGTCATCACGGTCCTCGCACTCACAGGTCCTGACACTCAAAGCTCCTCATGGTCGTCACACTCAAAGGTCATCACGGTCCTCACACTCACAGGTCCTCACGGTCCTCACATTCACACCGGCCCTCACGGTCCTCACACTCACAGGTCGTCACACTCAAAGCGCCTCACGGTCCTCATACTCACAGGTCCTCACACTCACACAGGTCCTCATGGTCCTCACACTCACAGGTCATCATGGTCCTCACACTCAAAGCTCCTCACAGTCGTCACACTCAAAGGTCATCACGGTCCTCGCACTCACAGGTCCTCACACTCAAAGCGCCTCACGGTCCTCACACTCACAGGTCCTCACACTCACACAGGTCCTCATGGTCCTCACACTCACAGGTCATCATGGTCCTCACACTCAAAGCGCCTCACGGTCCTTGCACTCACAGGTCCTCACACTCGCAGCTCTTCACGGTCCTCACACTCACAGGTCCTCACATTCACACAGGCCCTCATGGTCCTCACACTCACAGGTCATCACGGTCCTCGCACTCACAGGTCCTCACACCCAAAGCTCCTCACGGTCCTCACACTCACAGGTCATCACGGTCCTCGCACTTACATAGGTCCTCACGGTCCTCACACTCACAGGTCATCACGGTCCTCGCACTCACAGGTCCTCACACTCAAAGCTTTTCACGGTCGTCACACTCAAAGGTCATCACGGTCCTCGCACTCACAGGTCCTCACACTCAAAGCTCCTCACAGTCGTCACACTCAAAGGTCATCATGGTCCTCACACTCACAGGTCCTCACGGTCCTCACATTCACACAGGCCCTCACGGTCCTCACACTCACAGGTCATCACGGTCCTTGCACTCACAGGTCCTCACACTCAAAGCTCCTCACGGTCCTCACACTCACAGGTCCTCACGGTCCTCACACTCACACAGGTCCTCACGGTCCTCGCACTCACAGGTCATCACGTTCCTCGCACTCGAAGCTCCTCACGGTCGTCACGCTCAAAGGTCATCACGGTCCTCGCACTCACAGGTCCTCACACTCGCAGCTCTTCACGGTCCTCACACTCACAGGTCCTCACGGTCCTCACATTCACACAGGCCCTCACACTCACAGGTCATCACGGTCCTCGCACTCACAGGTCCTCACACCCAAAGCTCCTCACGGTCCTCACACTTACAGGTCATCACGGTCCTCACACTCACACAGGTCCTCACGGTCCTCACACTCACAGGTCATCACGGTCCTCGCACTCACAGGTCCTCACACTCACAGGTCCTCACGGTCCTCACACTCACACATGTCTTCACGCTCATCTTACTCACAGGTCCTCACACTCACAGGTCATCACGCTTACAGGTTGCTTTCTTTGTTTTTCTTTTGTTCCTCGCAATCCGTTGGTTTGTCTTCGCGTGGTCGTGAGGCGGGGAAACTACCCTAAAAGAGTGAACTACTGAACCGCTTATCCAATTTGAAAGAAATGTACTATATGTTTATGTTTATCTTCCACACATTTCTACCAAATTTCGTTCACCTGGATTAATTACGAAAGAAATTAAATGCAAGCTGACGAAATTGGGTGTGTTGAACTTTCGCCTGCTGACAAGGGCAGCGGTAAAACACAAACGCGCCTTCCACACAGACAACGTCGCAGTGATTAGAGCAGTGGTCTCAAACTCATTTGAGTGCGGGGGCCAGATAGCCCACCCCCGAAAGTTCGAGGACCAACAAACAGGGGGTTTGGGGGGGACGGATAGATTTTAAGGAACGTCATGCTCTTTCTTTTTTTTTTCTTTGTAAACTCGCTGTTTAGTCAGTGACATCATCAGCTTTTATTTATTTATAGGACTACTGGGCGTGCAACAATAATTAAAATGGCACCGCTCCTACGAGAACAAGCACACTGTCGTTTCTGTTAACCAATTCCCTCTGGAATTATTCAAGCTCAAGATTTGCACAAAAAAAATATTTATATGACAGCGCTTTGTTTCCTAGGGATTCTTGATAGGAGCAGTCTAAAAAACGAATACTTGCAACTGAATGGCGATTTTTCCTGAACGCGAAAATCTTAAGCTCTTAGCTTTATTTTTGGCAGTTCCTCTGCTGAGCGAGAGTTTGTGCAGCCGAAGCGTGTCTTTGAGTGTAGTGCTCGCGCTTGCAGCCTAAAATAGAAATTCTGGTACAGGTGACTAACATGACAAAAATTGGGGAAGCCAAAATTGAAAGGAAACAAGAGTCCAGTGGCGTACCAACTTGTTTTTGAGTGGGGGGGCAAACCAGGCACCCTGCTACCCCCCCCCCCCCCCCCCCCCCCCGCCCCTCGGGGCCGGCGGACACTGAACTTTGTTTCTATTAAGATTCCACATGCAACGCCTGAATTATGCGGAATGCTCCATGTCATCGATCATACTTCTGGGGCTCGTTGTTAGCATCACAGCGGTCACCAATGCGTTCCGAACTTTTTAAAACAAACTATTTGTCGTCCCAAAATCCTAAAAATGAGTTCAATGAAACCGAATAACCAGTTAACGTGCATTAGGTTTCGTATTGCCCTCCGAGTTTCGTTTCTAACCTAGCTTTTCTTCTCAAGGCACAATTCTTTGGAATACCAAACAATGATAAAACCGAATAAGGGGTTTCTTCTCTTTAATATTCAATTTCGTCGGTAATAAGATTGTTTACGACGAAACAAAATACCGGTCGGTCGCATAGCGCTTTCGCGGTTACGTGCCTATAGCGCCGACTCCTTGGCAGGGGCGGATCCAGTACTCCGTTTTGGGGGGGGGGGGGGGGGGGGGGGGGGGGGGGGACATTTTGAAGGTCTACTAGTTTCACATTCGTTCTCGTGCTCCGGTGTGCACTGGAAAGCGAGCGGGGGTGGTGCAAGGAAGGATTAAAAATCTGCACATGACCGAAATTAAGTGGGAATAACCGCATGTGGCAGATAGGAGAGAAAAAAGGCGGAAGTCGTGTATTTGGTCTTTAATGTACGCAGAACGAAACAATCGCGGTGTTTGCAGTGACCTTCACACTGCAAACAGACTCCATCTTTTCCGGTTTTAATTTTTGGGGGGAGAGGGAAGGGGGGAGGACTCTAAAAATTCACTAAAAATTCCCTCTAAAAAATCATGCAGCTAATCTGTTGTGGTTTTTTTCTTTGCGAGAAAAGTAAACTATTCTCAGCATAATTAACATTAGTAAGTACTGTAATGTTTCTAGAATCATAATATAGATGGTACCGGTTAACCGAGTATATTTTGTGTTTTCTACGAACGAGCCCATCTGGCTATACACCTCGACAGCGATTTTCAGGACCCTCCGCTGGACTCCAGAGGAGGGTCTTGGAGTCCAGGAACGGGACTCTAGGTCGTGGACTGAAGTTAAATTCGCTAGTAAAGAGTCTCCAGTGTCTGGAGATTTTTTACTAGCGAATTTAACTTAATGAATTTATCAATATATTCAATCGAGTGCACACCTGAGGATGGTACTTTCTTGAATTTGCTCACGTACGTCAGCTGGGCTAAATTCGACGTTTCGTTCATGCCGGAGCTTTGATAGTGCTCTTGCAATTACCTGTTGTGCTTCTGGTATGAAGAAAATAGGAACCCCCATAAATCACGCGCGCCTTGCGTCTACGGTTAAATCGCACAAAATCAAGCTTTACGTTTCACGCAGCACTGGGAAGTAGGACGAAACTGGCTTCACGAAGATAGGCTTCCGTGCTGTCCGGTACGCTGTGTGGCGGCCCTAAATGTGAGGCGCAGACACACCGTCGCTGGGACTCGTCATCAAGTGAGACAGACCAAAGGTCTAAATAATAAACTATCATTTCATTAAAAAAAACTTGGTCATTACACAAATCAAGTGGCAGTAATTAACGCAGTTGACTAGCAACAGTAGAGAGTTTTAGTAGATTGTGTTTTCAGGCAACGCTATTTTTCTCTCGCGAGCTCGAGCTCCCATTTCGAAGCATGCCGTCAAGCGCGCGCCCAGAGCGATAGCGGGCCTCTACTATAAACCCATAATAAACTCGGAAAAAGAACTAATCTTTCGGTAAGCAACGTCTCCTCTCACCTCGGAACACTACAAGCCAAACTTGGCAATTGCTTGTTTAATAAGATAATAATATAATAATAAAAAAGTTATTTCTCTCCCCCTCTCTCTCTCTCTGAGGCAGCGGGATCAATCGCGTCACGCGTGTCATACAGTTCACTCACAGTCTCTGTCCAAGGCGTACGTGTTCTCTCCCTGGTTGGCTCGAAGATCCTAGAGTTCATCCGACGGCCGACGGAAGTCGTCTTTCAGTCACTTTCTTCTCATGAGGCGATCTCTCCTCCTGATCCTGGTACTTTCCGTAAATGAAATCAGCCCTACCGGTGACTCTTTTTTCTCAAAGGGTCCAAAGAAGAGTTCCTCCGCTGAGCGGGGAAAGGACTCGTTGAGATGGCCGCCCCCTCTTCGGTCCGAAACAAAGCAACGCGGCGTCGGGCGTTCCCGACCAGGGCCACGGCCGCACTCCCGCAGGCAACAACGCGCGTCTTCTGCAGTCCGGCGAGATTGCCTCAACGCGACACAAATAAACTCGAGCGTGGAGTATCGAATTGAGAAGGACGACTATTAGAACAAACAAAAAAAGACAGGAGGCTGGATGTGTGTGATTGGCCGACTCCCGATTAGAGGATGTTAGCAGCGCGCAGCCATTTTTCTATTTCTCTCTTTCGCTATTTTCCTGGCGCAAAAAGTCGAACTCGTATTTCATTTGTTTTAACATTTTGTGCGCGGCTTTCGCCCCGCGTTATCACCCTTTCCGACAGGTTCAAACACACCCGCCTTCACCGCAAAGGGACATAGCCGACTTGTGGGGACGCGGTCATCCTTGCTTGTTCGGCGTCGGGCGAGACACGCGGCAGGCAAAGAAAGCCCTCACTTTGATGCGCGCCGCTATGATGCACCTGCTCGGAAGTTAGCGAACTAGCGTCGATGCCTCTGCAATTTTTTTTTTTTCTGACTGTTATTCTAACTGTAACTAATTTACTCTTGAAAAGTAGCGTAAACAAGACCCTCGATGGTGCCTTCTGCTTTCGCCGCCGCAGAACACTGCGCCGACGGCCCTTAGATGTGCGCCGCTGCGCCGACATTGGCTCCTGGCTGCGCCTTGAACTCGCCGTCGCGGTCTTCGGTTTCGGATGAAGCGACGGAGTGGTTCTCCAAGTTCAGAGTACGAGTGTGCCCGCTAGGGCGCGAACATATACCCTCTATTTGAACCATTTAGTACCGAACCCTTTACCACCTCCCAGGCTCGTTGCTTGGTTTAATTTCAGGGGTTTGGTTCTTTTAATATGGCAAGAAATGTGTCCCTGAGTACGGGACCGACGAAAAAAAAACAGCCTTACCACTTTTCCTAGTTACTGTTACATTTTTCTCAGAAAGGACCTCCGCTATTTCAGGGGGGGCAAAACACATACCTTGCCCCCCCACTCTGAGAAGTGGGGGGGCAAGCGCCCCCCTTGCCCCCCCGGTTGATACGCCCATGGAGTCAAATGAAAACAAAATAGTAACTATGTAAATACGTTATAAGAGCAGAGCTATGTTTTCAGCGGAAATAAATCGGCAACGTGAGATCATTCTAGCGCCCATTTCTAGCGCTCAAGACATGGGAACGAGGGCTGGCAGCCCGTTGCCTGCGGGCCGCGTGTTTGAGACCCCTGGATTAGAGCATCGCCTCGCTGTGCATATCTCGCTCAATTGTGCATCAATGAACGATTAATACATATATTACCCCCGTTGCTTGTTTGTGCCACCCACACGCATTTCTACGGAAGTTTATGCAGCATATATATATATATACAATGTTGGAACTTTCGCGAGGACGGCATCGGATTCCCTTTGCGGAGAGGATGCACGCGAGGAGCGAGCTGAACCTCACACCACGGCTTGTCTCGGCGGAGACGATTTACGATCGCGCGCGGGGGGCGAGATGTAAGCTTCGTACCCGCAGCGGCCGGATGCAGCCGCGAAGAACGAAAGCTGGAAGGCTAGCGATCGGAGAACCAGAGAGTGGCTCGTCTGTTTGGAACGTGTATAGTGTGTGTAGTTTAAAATAAAAGTGTTGGGGTTTGTTGAGACTGATCAATATCTCGGAACGCCAAGAAGCAGCAATTCCCTCAACAAAATAATTGGTGCCGAAACCCGGGAAAAGAGACTACTGCACTACAAATGAAGCCGACGAGCAAGGTGCGATTGAATTGCCAGCAGACAGAGAAGGGAACGTAACGACTGAACGAGCGAAACCTGGTAATCAACGGCAACATCTACGATAGACCGACACAAGCAAGCAGCACTGCAAGCCAGGACTGAACGGCAATGGACGTCCTCAAGAAAAAACGAAAAACGCATCGAACGCAAGTAACGAGGCTCCTCAGCGAGGCACAGGATTTATTACAATTAACTACTCCGACCGTCGATGATCTCGATCCGCCGCGTACATCCGGGACCTATCTACGCTCGCCGCTCGTTGGTGGCTGATCCCACTACACTTTTCTAGTATGCGGCGCCTTTTTTGCCGCTTGGTGACCGGTATGTCGACAGGACATTTCTTGTTTCCGTACTTTCTAAACTGCATTTCTTTCTTTCATGATCTAAAATACTAAACAAAAACTACTGTTAAAAATAATTGAAACGATTCGCGCCACTTATATTTTGTATTTCCACTGAAAAGAAGCTTTCAGCGGCTCTGACCAGTAGTAGGCGCAGGACCAAAGACGTCACATTTTGCGCGCTTTCGGTACCGCGGGTCGCCACCGTAGGTAGAGGAGGTTTCCACGTCGTCCGGTTAAAATATAACGCACTGATATTTAGTTACTCTCTCCGTGCCCGCTGACTTGCCCGAACCCCAAGAGACGTGGAAACCGCAAAAAAAGGTAGACGCTTAAATATGATTGCAGGGCCCCTTTCAGCCTTTCTTATACATACGGTACGAATGTCCGTTATTTTGTGTTGTATTGGTTGATTGATTGAATTTCTACACTTTGCTCAGAGGTCATCGTTGTAGGAATTCTGGGCGTTTTCAGATAAGATCGGACAACCATGTCTGGTGACCATTTTTAATTTTGATGAAAATAATATATCTTTCTGGCTACGTACCAAGGAGAATAAAATCAATCTTTGTTTTCGGACAAAAAAAATTGTTGTCATTGCGAAATAAAATTGTAAGCACTCTCTCTTTCACGTGCGCGTTTTGCGTATCGCGCGATGTTGACATTTCGGGTGGCTTCCTCCAAAAAACTGTCTAGGCTACGGGTCTAGAAATATTTACTGACAAATTAGGCATAAGAAGGATTAACAAAAAGTATTAATCACCGAGTATTCAGATCGTTATTTTGAGAGAAAAGACATCGCAAACACGATTGCGCAATAACGTTCTGGATTAAAGATTTTTTCTCCGTATCTATAAAAGCTAAGGTCTCCAAACTTTGCCAGTGTGTTGACCTCTATTGGCGACGCGCGATCGAAAGAGTCGCGGTGGTCAGCCTCCCACAATTGGCCGAATGCTGAGTATGACGTCAGCAAAGGAGTTCTCATGAACGGAAATAAGGGGAACTTGAGAACTTCAATTATGACGGTGTTGACAGCGTTGGTTCAAGAGCGCTATGATTTCAAGCTTCCACCATGCTCCTTACAAACACCATCAAACTCGCTGTTCGCAAGGTAACTACGTCCCGAAAGGTAACTATACGAGGGCGCCACCCAAACCTTTCGCCGCTAATATTGGAAGTATTCACTGGCGGCCATAGCTGTGTGCGCGAATGCTGACTCGCGTGCTGACGTTGAGCTTCCACAGTTCTTTTGCAACGTGCATTCCACACTATCAAGACTGCCGGTCTTATCAACCTATTAATCTTCGTTCTGAGCATGCGTTTTATTCTTTCAATTTTATGCATTCATGTTCAACCCGCTCACCTTCACCAGTCCTTTGATCACCGTGAGCTTTGTCCTGTCCTGTCCCTGGAGCAAGAATCTGCGCCATGTTCGACCCGGCTACGTTTTACAAAGAAAGTGGTTGTCCTGTGCTTGTCCTCTGTGTTTTATTCTTTCAATTTTATGTGTTCTAAACAGCGCCCTCAAATATGGCGTCGAGTGAATACCCCCTATAATGAGATATTGTTGTCCTGGTTAGCGGGCGAATTTTACCGTGAAAATCATTTAAAAAAAAAGGTCATCTTTAATTTTCTTTAATTAACATTTATAATATGTACTAACAGAATCTGCAACAACTTAATGCAATATTTGTGCAGCTTTTAAGTTATGAAGCCAGAAATATGGCCAAATTGACGCTAACGCAGTTACCATAAATGGGGCGTGCACATACCCGTTCTTCACAATTTCAGAATTATTAAAGGGCCCATGAAACGATTTTTGGGTTTGGATAAATCATTTTAGATTGCGATTTTACTAATAGCACATCGTTCAGTGGACCAAAAGAAAAACGGCAGAAAGTCAAAAGCCTGACTTTCAGTGCGAAAATTTGAAAACAGAGCGGACTATTTCGTACCTCCTCCCCTTCGCAACCTCTCTGCCTTTTCACTGTGATACATCCGCGGTCCCAAAAGCGTGTCATCGGGTCCAAACTGACGTCACACGCAACCGGACCTCACTTATTCCCTTCACCCCTAAGCTGACATTGTGGTGGAAGCTACGCGCTTGCCGGACCAATCAGCCGCCTCCCTTTCATCACCTGACTTCATTCTCAGCAGCCACATTTGCCACGCTCACGTGGCAAGTGTGGCTGGCCCAACGAGCACGTAGCTTCAACAGCACTGTCAGCTTCGGAATGAACGGGGTGGGGAAAGCAACTTTTGTCTGAATTTTGAGGGACGGGCTAATCTTCTAGGGGGAGAATGGATGTGTCCGGGATTACACAAACGAGAGTGCGAGCAAGAGGGGACACCCCCTTTTCGTCTTCTTTAAAGGAGTCATGAAACGCTTTTTCAACTTTTTTCTGTTTAGCTTTCCTCCTCAACTCATAAATCGCGCATTGTACCAAACAGTTCAAGAAGTCGTAAAGGGGGGAGTCCCCTCTTGCTCGGAATCTCGCTTTTGTAGCCGGACACAGCTATTGTCCCCCTAGAAGATTAGCCCGTCGCTCAAAATTCCGACTAGTTGCTTTCCCCACCCCGTTCACCCCGAAGCTGAGAGTGCTGTGGAAGCTACGTGCTCGTTGGGCCAGCCACACATTTTCCACGTGATCACGCTCTCTCGCGCATACCGATCCGCAGAGAATGAGGTCAGGTGATGAAAGGGAGGCGGCTGATTGGTCCGGCAAGCGCGTAGCTTCCACCGCAATGTCAGCTTAGGGGTAAAGGGATTAAGTGAGGTCCGGTGTCGTGTGACGTGCGCTTGGGCCCTGGTGACGCGCTGCGGGGGCCCAGTTATGGTGGCTAGTAGCCCGGTGACGCGCTGCGGGGTCCGCGGATGTATCACAGTGAAAAGGCGGAGAGTTTACGAAGGGAAGGAGGTACGAAATAGTCCGCTATGTTTTGCAAATTTTCGTAGCGAAAGTCAGGCTTCTGACTCTCTACCTTTGTTCTTCTGGCCCACTGAACGATGTGCTATTAGTAAAATCCCAATATAAATTGATTTACTCCAGCCCAAAATTCGTTTCATGGGTCCTTTAACTGTTTGGTGGAATGCGCGATTTATGAGTTGGGGAGGAAAGCTAAACAGGAAAAAGTTGGAAAAGCGTTTCATGACCCCTTTAAAAAGCGTAAAAATGCTACGAGGTAGTCAGGAAAAGACAAACTCGCAGCACAGAGGTGGGCGGCAGTTTTGAAGGGAAAATGCCTAACGCATATTCGTACAACCGACCCGAAAATGGCCAAATGGGCCAGAGCGATCAAGGTGCGCCACCCTGTATACATTCTTCGCGGTGCCTGTTTCAACAGCCGGCGTATAGCGTCTCCGGCTAAGCGACCTAAAGGAAGCAACCGGAGCGACTTTGCAAACAGATCAGGCTACAACCTGGGCTGTAACATGATATAGGAGGTAGGGCGCGGCAGAACATGAACCTGGCCGTCTGTGATCGCCAAGAGATCCGCCGCCGTGGATGACCGCACACAACGCGTAGAAAATAAAGATACTTAAAAAAAAATTCCGATTGACTGAGATTGTCTGTATTGGACGTTTTCAGATAGGATTGAACGACCATATCCGGTCGACATATTTTTTTTTATTTTTCAAAAAGATATATTACATATTACAAATTGCATAGTTGATACCTGTCTACAGAATAGGCTGTTTGTAATAAAATTCTAGATCTCAAAACAATCCCTTATGTCTGCTTACCTTCCTTTTTGCGAACAGCTGGGCGAGTAAAACGATGGCCCAACATCAGCACCAATGACTGCCAACATTGGATCGGGTAGCGCTTAAAGTATTGTCCAATATTACGCCGGTCTTTGCTAACGTGGAAACACCTTTGTCTGCAACAGGCGACGGAGAGAAGCTCACCAGAGAAAAGCTCACCGGAGGAAAGCTCACCGCAAAGCGGCAGAGGCTGAGCAAAGCTCACCGCCCTTTGAGCGGATGCGAAGAAAAGCTCACAGATTTTTTTTTTTTTTTTTTAGCTTAGCGGATTCTGCGTTAAACGTGGTAATTTAACACAATTCGTATTCGTCGCTTCATTAAAAATATGTCCTCTTTTTTGTGATATTCTTGAAATTCATTGGGCATATTTACTAAATCCTCAGAAATTAGTAAGCACCCATTTTGTATATTAATGAACCCGCAAGGGGGGGGGGGGGGGGGGGGGGGGTATAAAATCGGAACATCGCACACCGGTAAAAAAGACAACCATTTATTGACAACTGACAGTGCGCCGTCGGTAGCTCTGTCAAATAAAGAGGTTTGTTCTTTGCGAGCTAATATGAATAGCGGTGTGTGAACCGTTTCAGCTCCAAATATTGCGTAGTGCCTAACAGATAAGTAGGTGTTGATGTAATCAGTGTCGGCTACGCTGTTTTCTTTCTGTTAATTTCACTAACGAAGCTTTAGTTGCGAGAACAGATTCGTCCTTTTGTGTTTTGTTGTCTCCACTCCGTCGTCGTCGTGTGAATGGTTTTCGTCATGTATACCGCTTACCAACTCGTCCAATTCGCTACCTTATTCGCGACTCCAGCAAAACGGGCGCCACCAAGCGGGAAAACCGGGAACCAGCCGGTCCAGGTCGCTCCGCGCCCCTCCGCGTCTCAGGTGGCTTTCGCGGACACGTGTTGTCGGCGCGATGGCGAACAGTGTAATTTCACGAAGGTCCGAAAATTTCTTAAGTTTGCCTGAGTGTTCATTAGTGCGGTGAAGCCTCAGTAGGTTGTTTCCTTCCACCACGTGTTTTCGATTTCTTGGATGGGGACGAATCGCGGAAAAACGTTTTGATTTCTTGTCTGTCTCGAATCACATTCAAAGTGACGACTGCTTGGTAACTGATAAGGGGTTTCTTTATAAGGATGTAGAAAAGTGGGAGGATGACAGACGAGGCATTTCACTGGAGGGAACACCAATGTTGCAGTCAAGTGAATGGGAAGGTTCGATAGCTGCTTTTCTTGAGTTTGGTTGTGTTAGATTAGCTGCAAGTTTGAGCCACCCACGCCGGTCGGTGCGTTGGCTAGTCATCTTGGCTGCTTTTCGCCGAAAAATCCTCTGGACCACTCTGAAGGAGTTGGGCTGATTTCGCAATCACTTGATTCAGGAAGACCTGCCCGCTGCAAATAATGAATGAGGGAAATTATCTGTTTTTCAAAAGGTGGGGGAGGCGTCTCGCAACGTTGTCACGGCATTATGATCTATCGCGCCTCCAATATTTATATTATATCCCCGTCGAATTAAGCCAGCAGCAATATACGTCTACATTGCTCAGGTTGACCGGCCACAAAAATACTCATTTTTTCCGTTCAGGATTTGAAGTCAAGTTCAATGCCTGAGAGGTTCTGCGTGAATCTCCAATGAAGAAGTTTGTCCGCATTCGTCTCCGTGCTACCGGCCAGAACCATTTCGCTAAGTTTAACTTAGTATCTCTCTGTCTGTCAAATATACTTTTATTCAGCAGTTCACCTAATAGCTAATTAACTAAGCTCATATTTCAAACCGAAGAATATACTAATATCGCTTTAGTGGGACATAGTACGTAATATAATACATAACCCGCTCGTCAAAATGACTTTTCGATTGCTACTAAAACCTGAATTGAAATACGAGTATCAGCTGCTTAGTGGGGCGCCGGCGGGTTAACATGCTCCTTGGCTCAAGAAGCGCTTGTCGAGCTTTCGGTCGCACGTCAAAAGATCCCCAGGTGGTCCAAATTAATCCTCAGTCCTCCGCTGGGGCGTGCCAGATGCCCGTCGTTGGTTTGGCACGTAAAACCCCCAAATTTGACTTTTTTAAGAAGCGCTTGCTTAATTTTCGTAATTTTCCTGCAGCCTGTGTTGTTGACCGAGCACACGACTGAAGCTGTTTCTTAAAGGGCCCATGAAACGATTTTTGGGTTGGGATAAATCATTTTAGATTGGGATTTTACTAATAGAACATTGTTCAGTGGGCCAAATGAAAAAAGGTAGAAAGTTAAAAGCCTGACATTCAGTGCGAAAATTTGAAAACAGAGCGGACTATTTCGTACCTCCTCCCCTTCGCAACCTCTCTGCCTTTTCACTGTGATACATCCACGGTCCCAAAAGCGTGTCATCGGGTCCAAACTGACGTCACACAAAACCGGACCTCACTTAGTCCCTTCACCCCTAAGCTGACATTGTGGTGGAAGCTAGGCGCTTGCCAGACCAATCAGCCATCTCCGTTTCATCACCTGACTTCATTCTCTGCAGCCCACATTTGCCACGCTTACGTGGCAAAAGTGTGGCTAGCCCAAGGAGCACGTAGCTTCCACAGCACTGTCAGCTTAGGGGTGAACGGGCTAGGAAAAGAAACTTTTGTCTGAGTTTTGAGCGACGGGCTAATCTTCTGGGGGGAGAATGGATGTGTCCGGGGATTACACAAACCAGGTTCCGAGCGAGAGGGGCCTCCCTTCTTTTCGTCTTCTTGAACTGTTTGGTGGAATGCGCGATATATGAGTTGAGGAGGAAAGCGAAACAGGAAAAAGTTGGAAAAGCGTTTCATGACCCCTTTAAACGCGGATACGCACAAAAGCCCGATTTCGCAGACAGATAAGTCGCATGGTCGAGGCATGCGAATTGACTGAAAATTACTGTTGGTTGGAGAATTCTGCAGTCATTGCCACTTTTTTTTAGATGATCAAAACTGATTAGTATATATTACCGTCTCTCCAGAGCCCATAGTTTCGGTTTCGAACGAAATCTCCGAAACGAAAGTTTGACATGAAAAGAACAAAAAACACAGTTGGAAAACAAAACTATGCTCTGCAAGTTTATGTGCACCGGCTACACTTAACCGTCTCAGTTCAAATACCTATAAAATTGGGCATTAAACAAAAGAAAATCTGTTAAATTGAACGCGCCACCTGTTCAGGCGGCCCGGCCGAGCCGACGCGACCTGGACTCAGCCGCCATGTTTGTTTGGTGGTGGCGCCCCCTATAGGTCGCTGGAGTCGCGAATAGAAGCAAACAACGGTGACAGTGTGCAGCCTAAAGGTCATGGGTGGCTCACCGTAGAAGGGCACTATCACACAAAGGCAACGTGTAGAAACACCAGCACGAACGGCTAGAAAACGTGCATGTTTGTGGAAGAAAGAAGCCTCGATATCCTAGTGATTGTTTTAAGGGCCGCCCACACTAGCAAAAAAACGCGCGCGGCGCGCCGATCGCGTTGAACTTCGGCGAGCAAAAGCGTCCCTCGCCCGCTCGATTGCCTCGAGAATCCTCGAGATCTTGCGGGAAATCATGCGTTCGCTCGAATGCTTCAAGACTGCGCGAGACCTCCTGTGCTGTCACGTGACATTGGCGGCGGCAGAACTCTATCTAGTGTGGTCTTCAGGATGCGGGACGCGTCTTCCCGCGATTGGCGTGCCACGCGCGTTTTCTCGCTAGTGTGGGCGGCCCTTTATCCTGTTTGAAAGGTTAACACAAGTTTCAGAGAGAATTTCAGGCACCGCGTTGTTGCGGATGCACTTTCGGATTTTTGGCATTTACAGTTTTGATTTTTAGGTTTTAGGCAGGAATTATTAAGTTTTCGAACTTTTTCCTGTTCTTCAAGTTCATGAAGTTTTCAGTTAGGCTTTCGTTGCCTAGAGAGTAAGCCACAGAAAACACTTGCCCGCAATTAATAATTTGGGAGCAATATACCAAATAAGCTTGACAAATAATATGAAAAAAGGACATTTTCTTTTTGACAAAGCTGAGGAATTTTAATGATAATAAATTGATTTATGTTAGGTATGATCCAACAGAATCCATATAAAAAGAAGAAAGAAAAATCGGTGAGCTTTTCTCCGCATATGCTCAATGGCCGGTGAGCTTTTGTCCGCATCCGCCGGTTTCGCGGTGAGCTTTTCTCCGGTGAGCTTTTCTCCGGTGAGTTTATCTCCGGTGATCTTTTCTTTGGTGAGCTTTTCTCCGGGATTCGGCTGGAACAATGGCCCAGCATTGGCACAAATGACTGGGCCGACGTGGGATCCGTTAGCGCATCCAATATTGTTCGATATTGAGGCCGGTCTTTGCCAATGTTAGGCCAATGTCGGGCCAACATTGGTGTGCTGCCTGGGGTATGCTATATTTCCATAAGTGTCTTTCGCAGTGCTCAAAATGAACTTTCGGCGACTCCAAAAGCTGCTAAACATCACTTACATATTAACATTATTGATATAAGAAATATATAGATTTCGATATATTCAATAGGCATTGCTTCGTCAACTGCACGCCGTCGTCGTGAACTTTGAAGCGAGGAGAGAGCCGCTAAACTGTTGGAGCATAGTGGAAGGCCGTCTGTCAACCACGTAGACGACACAACGTTGAACGGTTGTGGCCGGCAAACAGCAAGGGTTGTATTTCCCACGATGGATGAAAGGATCCTGACTGTGACGTCGGCCTATCTTGGGTTGGTGATCCCGTGAACGATATGATCAAGCAGCGACGAATGCCCAACCTTCGCGTGTAGAAAGTTTAGCACCAGTTCTGTGTACCAAGTTTTCAGATATACAGAGTACTGACGATAAGGTAAGACAAGTAGTTTCGCTTCGAAATTGCTGTCGATCACGAGTACAGGTGATGCCAAGGTTTTTGCTGTCAGATAACGTGGTGGACACTGCAGCATGTCTACAAAGGAGGTTGACCTCGCGAAATTCCTGAGACAACTTTTATTAGCGCTTCCGTCGTAGGAACATGTGACGACGCAGGTGAGTAATGAAATCGAGAGGACATGTTTTAGGGTCCAGAGCTAAGATGTACACTGCGCGATAGTGTTAACGCGGACACGATGTGGTTAATTTTTTTTTTTTTGCATTTTTATTTTTAGATTAGCTCCACAAATGCGTAGTTTTCTCCACCCATCGTAGTTCTGATTACAGCATTTCGGATATCTAAGAAAAAGCCGGAGACCACTTATTTGCCCTAACCGTTACGGGTAGTGTGCGTGTATTCGTTGTTGATACTTTCGTGCTTGGAAGTTTTCGAGGATTTACTGGCTTGCATTTGTTCAAGGTATTAATACTAGATTGCATGTAACTAGGTTGGTCCGTGTAATAAAAACTTGGGCTGGCGGCGTTTCCAGATTAAGGATAAAAAAATTAATTTTCCGACCGTCTCTCTCTCTCTCTCTCTCACTTTCTCTCTGAGTGCTCGAAAGTGGCAAATATGAATAAACCCTCTTATCAATCTTTATTTCTACGAAAACAAGGAGGTTGAACAATTATAGAGCTTCCGGGTCCATGAACAAATCAGTGACCTTGTGTCGGGTGAGATATTGGCCGGTCATCCAAATGAAGCACACACATGTAATGTCACTTGCACAGCAATCAATTTATAAGAGGCGACATAATATGATACATGACTTGCACGTGACGCCATTGCGCCATACTTGTGGTCATAGCGAGAACTGTTGTAACTTACTACTCCCCACTAGTTATGGATTAACCTCTTTAAAATATACACTTCCGTGGTAACGCTAGTGTATATCATTCAAACACTTGGAAGTTTGGCCCACGTACTTAAACCCACACGCTAAATGTATCTCATACACGACTCCTTCCTCACAAGGTAGCGAGTTTTCTCTATGGGTTTTCTAGAACCCTTTCCTTTCTCTTTGAAATCGGGCAAGGTTGCCCAACTTGAAATTCGTATTGAACGCCATATTTACACCAAAGTTCTTCGCACAAACTTTTACAACGTGAGAAATCGTGTGGATATATGACATGACTTCGAATCTCTTATTTGATCTCCCCTCTCTCTCTTCCCTTGCCCTGCGCATTATAGTCACTTGCCTCCTAATTAAAAAAGTACAAAGAGGTTAATGATGTCGAACGACTGGTGAGAGATATGCTTAGAATTAAGTCAATAGGCAACTGTATAGGTCAGGCATCTATGTACCTTGCTGGCAGTGCCAAGGCGTTCCTGCGTTTATAACTCTTTTGTTTTGGCTTGTGTGTGTGTGTGTGTGTGTGTGTGTGTGTGTGTGTGCGCGCGCGCGCGCGTTTTTGTTTTTGTTTGTTTGTCTAGTGTAGCAGTGCAAGAAGTTTGGGGGAAATTAGGTTTCAGTGTGAAGATGACAAATAGCGTGAAGGGTTACGTGTCTTTTGTTTCTTTGAGGTTCTCTTTGAGGGTTTCTTATCCGTTCGATGGGCTTGGCCAGCAAGGTCGTTCCGGGAGGGGGATCCCGAATCAGAACATCCAACGTGTCAAAACATTCATCATGCCAAACGTCCATTTGTGGATGTTTTAACTCGTTGGACGTTTTGGCGCGTTGGATGTTCTGACCCTGATTTATGTTGTGATTACGTTTCGGCGCGTTGGATATTCTGACTCGGATGAATGTTTTGACTCGTTGAACGTTTTGACGCGTTGTATGTTCTGACTCGGGCGGATGTTCCGACTGGTTGATCGTTTTCAAGCTGTCCAGGTTCCGATTCCGATATATAAAGTTTGCTTGTGGGGTGTTAGATCTAATTTACTTAAAAGAATTGTTCCTTTGTGTTGCCGACTTTTAAAAATATGGTGAGCAATGGCCATAGGTTTCTCGATAAACCTATATAAATGACGAAAAGACGAACAATGTGTCCATATTTTCAGGAAATGCAAGTCAAGCACAAAGAATAAGTGGAATATTTCTTGCTATTTGTCATTTTTTACACTGTACAATTCACTGGTTAGTGACCCTGTACACCCTGCCACGGTCGTATCTTATCAGAGCTCGTGAAAACCGCTTTGTTCCGCTCTATAGTCAAACCACGAGGAACATGCCTGCGCAGCGGGGACGGCTCCACAATGCGGTGAGCGGATTGCACGCTCGAAAACGATATAGTGAAGCTTACTGCGTACCAAATATTCTTTAGCATGCAGGCGTGCGAATGGTATATTCTAAGAAGGTTTAAAAAGAACATATGGTTTTAGATATATGGGGGAAGGAATTTCAGAAATTCAATTGAGCTGAATGCTTAATTAAGAATTAAAAAAAAAATGAGATGTGTATATTTTTTCGGTCGGCGGGCGATGGGGTCTGAGTAGCATCTGCGATAGCACGAGATAAGACGCCATAAGCGGAGCAAACACGAGGACAGGTGAAAATCCTCAAGCTGGGGAGCGGGCTCCACGTGCCTCTAATAATGTCGCAGCTAAAGCCGAGCAGATGGTCCGGAATCGTGCAGCAGTAGCCTAAGCCCAAGAAGCCAGAGTAATGGTTTAACGAGAAGCAGGCAATGGAAAAACAGGCGCACGGAAAGCAGAAAACATTTTATGCTCCAGGCCATATTCGGGACCGATGAGGGGCTGCCATTACATGTTTAGGCGCATATGTCAAGTCGTGGTTTATCAAACTGCACTCCCTTCGCCCCGAAGCTGACAGTGCAGAATAAACTGCACGCTCGTTGGACCTGTCGGCGTCACACCACGTGATAGCCGCTATCCGTAAATGCACACGCGCGGAGCACGATGTCAAGCTAGAAGAAGCATGCCATTGGTTGCACTTGCAAAAAGATGGCTTCCACAGCACTTCCACCCCACTCTAGGCCAAGGGTTAACGGGGTATAGTTTGTGCCCCGGCTTTCATTCCGAGAGGCGACACAATGATATTTTACGAAAGGTCGTTGAGTAAAACGCCAGTATTCCCCGAGGCATTCAAAACGGTTTATTATGTGCACAAGCATACGTCAATAAAAATGACACATTTCCAGGCAAGCCGGCTCGCGTACTATTCAGTTCGTTCTAAGCCGAACCCGGCCAATCCTGCAATAGGTAAGTTTGCGCTGGTTGACTTTCCCAGAACGAAGAGCGAGAGCACTTGTGTGTTGAATTATGGTCAACAATGGTTGACAATTCGTGGAACGGAGAATAGAGCGAAAGTGCATGTTGGTCAAGGGTCACTGGTATTTCGGCCGATAGTCGCATTACGGCGGAGCGTGCATTACGGCCGAGAGGGGCTTTGAGGTCGAATAGGGCATAACGGCGGAGAACTGCATTAGGGCCAATATTCTCTGAATGGGCTGGTGTGGCCGCCTCCTCCGGGGTTGCGTTGTGGTTGACGACATTAGTTGCTACTTGCCACCATATTGGATAGATGGTGCCACATATTTCTTTTATTTGTCAGTCCACATTGTACCTTTCGGTGTCGGCAAATACTGCATTTTTGGTTTTATTGCTTCATCGTTTACGATTAAGAGTGTTGGTCAGCATTTGTTTTAACATTGATTTTTCGCACTTAACACCGATCATACGCTTGTAGGCACTCTACTGCGACAACAGCCCGCGTTTCGAAGGTGGGCTCGCAAGCTTGTAAGCCTCGCCCTGCTCCCTGTGCCCCTCGTAAGGTGCCACTGGTTTGAGACGCCGAAGGGGCTCATGCCGCTCATAGGAGACCCGAGACTCGACTCAGCGAACGCAGAGCTTGATACTTTGAGCTGCAATGCCTCTCCTCGGAGAGATAAACCGTGTTGTGGAACCACAATGCTGACCAGGGCTGTGTTCCAAATTTTACCCGAATGAACCCGAGCTACTCCGGCGGGTCGTGTCACGTGACAACACAGATTGAAGAACGCTGGACGCGGGTAGTTTTTGGAACGCCAAGTTACAAAACTCTTACACTGGAGTAAGATCGAGTAAATTTTGGAACTCGGCCCAGGACAACATACGAACTACGAACCACGTAGAGTTTCCACCGCTCCCTGCGTGCGAGGTTTGAATGCCAGCCAAGAATGCCCCTAGGCAAATACATGGTCGACTTCTAGAGGAACATCCACCTAATGACACAGGTAAAAAAAAAATAATGATTCATCACTTTCAACTTAAAAGTGGTTGTATACCGTACAATCGCGTAACATCGTGTGCCACCAAAGCTTTCACGAGCCAGCGCCTCTTTTCTGCATAGGCTTCGTACTGGGTGTGCCTTTACAGCAAAGGCTATTCATCGTCTGGACCCCACAATCAGCCCAAACTGCTCAAGCTGTGACATTCCCGAGGACCTAGAGCACCTCATCTGGGTCTGTCCAAATCTAGCGGACGCGAGGAAATCTTTCCTCGATGGACTACAGCTCGCAGGGGTAGCCCACGGGACAACTGAAGACATTCTTTTTCCCCCAGGCTCAGTAAGAGATGCCACTAGAACATTCGCCTTACTCATAACGTTCTTAGAAGATGCAGATCTAATAGACCGGCTCTAAATTTGTCAATTTCAAAGAATACAGAAACCAACTAACAGCGGAAATTAGAAAATCTAAAAGAATTTATTATTCTAGTCTTTTGATGCTGAGTGTCTAAAAAAGGCCGATATATTATGGAAACGTATAAATAGTGTTTTCAATTCGTCTTACAAGCCAGAAAGTTTTGAAAATTTTAAACATAATGGAGAGGTCTTAAGTGCCTCAAACCTGGCAAACGTATTTAACAACCATTTTGTGAATATGGGGAACAACTCTTATTATCATGAAGCGTCAGAAAATATTAAGCCTATCTCGGAATCGCTCTTTATGTACCCCACATATGAGACTGAGGTGTGTTCCTCTATTATGTGTCTGAGTAACAGTGGCTGTCGTGATGCGGATGATTTACAAATTAAACCTGTAAAATATGTAGCAGATATTATTGCCCCATATATAACATACATATACAACCTCGCAATATCTTCCGGTATCTTTCCTAAAAAAATGCAAATCGCGAAAGTTGTAGCTTTATTCAAATCAGGAAACAAAAATGAGTTAGGAAATTACCGTCCTATATCCATTCTTCCAGTATTTTCAAAAGGGTTAGAAAAGATTATTCACTCCCGCATTATTAATTTCTGTGATAAGCACTCGCTCATTACTGACTGTCAATTTGGATTCCGAAAACATAGATCAACAGAAACAGCCTTATTAGTTCAAAAAGAACATATACTTAGAAATTTCGAAGACGAAATTTTGACACTTGGGTTGTTTTTAGATTTCAGCAAAGCATTTGATTACATAAATCATTTAATCCTGCTAGATAAATTATTTTCTTATGGCATTCGCGACCTTCCACTCACACTAATTAAGTCATATTTAGAGCATCGCTCCCAATTTGTGCAAATTAAAAATCAAAGATCAACACCTTTAAATATATTATCAGGAGTTCCTTAGGGAAGTATCCTCGGGCCACTTCTTTTTTTGTTATATATAAATGACATAGTGAAACTCGATTCAAGTTGCAAATATATTATCTATGCAGACGACACCAGTGTATTTTTTTCAGATTCATCCGAGGAGGGTCTTGTAAATAAAGCAAATTCGTTTCTTATAAAATTAAAAACATGGGCTGAAGTAAATTGTTTAACTATTAATGTCTCAAAAACAAAAGCAATAATATTTCGCCCACGTGGTTCGAGCGATAGATTATACAATCCTCTCAACTTTGGATCCTTGCACATTGAATTTGTAAATAGTGTTAAAACACTCGGAGTTATTTTTTGTGATAATATGCTCTGGACTAACCATATAAGAAAGCTCTGCTCTAAACTGGGTAAATCTGTAGGAATTATGAACAAACATAGACATGTTCTACCGAAAAGCGTAAAAAGGGTTTTATATAGCTCATTATTTTATTCCCATTTGTGTTATTGCAATCTCGTCTGGGGAAATACGTCTGATTCAAATTTAAATATGATACATTTATTACAAAAAAGGTGATACGAATAATAGCAGATGTTTCTTACATTCATCACACCGAATCATTGTTTCAATTATATAGGATCCTTAATACACAGCAAATTTATAACTACCGTTTAACAATAGCTTACAGAAATGCTACTTACGGCCGTTCCAGTACAATTCTTCAACTATCTGAATTAAAAGAAACAGAGAATCATTACCCGTCTAGACATCACCAACCTTGGAAAATTCCGAAATGCAGGACAAATTATGGAAAACAAACAATACGTTATGCTTTACCTTTTTTGTTGAATGAATATTGTGATCAAAATATAGATGTAGTGAAAATGTCAAACAGCAGTATACTCAATTTGTATTTTAATACTTAAGAATGTATTCCATGTGCGCACTATATTTGCATTGTTTATTTCTGAACGCATTTTATTTGTTTTTGTGCTCCGTCATAGCTGCTGAGTGGGGGGTCCGGAGCTCGTCAAGCTGCATTTCTGCAGCTTTTTCTCCGGCCTCCCATTCACCACATGTATCTGTGGTGAGAATAAAGTTTGTATTGTATTGTTGTATTGTAAAGCATGGTGCCATACGCCTCGAGCCAGTGAACCGTTCATTCTCATAGGTAGTCCAAACTACCTCCACTCCCTATCTCTCCTTCCTCTCCTTTCTCTTTTCTACTTCCTTCTTTTGATCCCTTATCCCTAACCCGTCCCTACCCCGGAACTGACTCGCCCCCCACAGAAGGTGTGGCCAACATGTACCGGGATTTCTCTCTTCCCTCTCACCACTAATAAAAAAAATCATAATTTAATTTCAGACCAGAGCTATCCAGAGCGTATGTCATCCCGAGCAAGGCGCTTCATGAGTGTAGGGTCAACACCAGGGTGGAGCGCATGCTTTTATTTTGACGAGATGTATATGCATTTGCCAACAACAAGGTTCGCAGTTCCCCACTCCTGTCCGTGTCTATCTGAATGAGCATCGCACCGACATGCGTTCGTGTAATCATTACTGCGTGGTGCACATTAAAGACCCCAGGTTAGCAGTCTTACTGCGCTGGCTAAATTTATTATCTAAAGCGTGAAATTTTGTTGCACATCTGAAAGGGAGACCGACCTCATCTTGTATAAAAACTAACGTGAAATTTGCTTTATTTCTTTCTCAACTTTGCGACGTCCAGCACAATATTGTCGGAATGCGCACAAGAGGTCATTAGTGGAATAGCTTATGTCATCAGAGGCTTTTTTTTTGGGGGGGGGGGGGGGGGGGTTTGTGTGCACATTTTGAGCGGGTAATTTATTGTTGTCATAATGTTATATTTCCTTGACATATTTACTTCTAGGTCAGAGTACAACAGCTCCGCAACGGAGAAGTGCCAAACACGACTAGACCAAAGTACGTGGCAAGTAACGACGCCATCAGCACCCACAAGGCGAACCTGGCGCGGCAGTGGAGCTACATGGGCGCCGCCGCAGTAATGGGAGCGGCAGCCATGTCGAACCTACAGCACCAGTTCGCAGACAGTGTCAACGCCTTCCTTGATGGAGTGTCCTGGCTGCTGGGACTAAACAGCTAGGCAAAACAAAAACAAAAAAACTTGGCAATTAAGCTTTTCTTTTAACATAGGCCATCTGTTTTTGGTATTTTCTAGCTTGCATGCAGGTCTTTTCTTCAACGTTTTGCTGTAAGAAGATCGAAAATAAAATTTCTGAAAATCAACCTCACTCATCGTTTTTGTAGCGGCGCTCCCTAGAATAAGAGACATAATTAATTTAGTTGAAGTGCTGAAAATTGAAAAGACGCAATAAAATTTTCACTATTTCAAGAAACAAGATGAAGGACGCAAGTACCACATCTTTGTCTCAGAGCCAGTCAATTTTAGTAGGTAAACCAGCACTATTTAGGCAACATGCAGCAAACATAGAAAAATATTATCTTCAGGGGAATCGTGTTTTGAAGCTCGCCAATGCCAAACTCGGATTAATTCGAATGGTGTCCGTGCCTCCACTGCCCAAGTGGATTCGTCGCATGTTCATGGGACTTAGATCTGTCCCGGTTGGGTAGAGCAAGACTCGTTTATTTCGAACATTGGTTTAGGTACTTTAAAACTTTATAGATTTGATCTCCTAAAAGTATTAACTTAAAATAATGGGTAGATGGTGCTGAATGTGTTTACTGGCGTTTTAATTTTGATTGCGCATAAAAGTTGCCCCCTCAAAAACGCAGTACATAGTGTATGCCTTTTTCGTGTTTCTTTGGAGTAACTCAAAAGTAATCAGAAAAGTAACGAAGTAATTAATCAGTTACTTTTTACGGGGAGTAATTTCTAACGGTAATTCATTACTTTTTAGGCCGAGTAATTTTAGCTGTAATTAATTGCTTTCTTGAAGGAACGGGCGCAAGTCTGGCCAAGAGTCGTTGACGATTCGTAGAACGGTTAATAGGACGCAAGTGCCTGTTGGTCGATCTAGGCTAGGGTGTTTTCATGTACGCTTGATGACAACTGCGCGTTCTCCTCTTCCCGACCATCTCTCATCACCATTTTGTTCCCGCCACTGTTTAGGTTAGAAAGGTTCAACGTATCTAAAACTCAAGACGGAAGCTACGAAGAGGGGACAACTTCACAAGACGTCTTCTCTTCTGTTTGTTTCTTTTTTGTAGCCTCCGTCTTGCGTTTTAGAAATGGTTAGCTTTAACCAGCACGCCTGCCCTATTACGTTATCTTAGGTAGGTTGACCCTTGTTCTTGGTTCCATATAACAATGGTACAACACCACCTGAGTTGGTTCAAACCCTAGACTGCAGACAAACTAAACCATCCACTTACAGACAGTGCTCGCTCCGGGTCGACATTTCACATGGCTATATAAAGGACTGCAATTTCGCCACCTCCCTCTGTTAGAACCCTGAGCTTCGTCTTCTCCAAATCGCTGAAACGCAAATACGGTTAGTGTTGTTTTTATCGGTCCATTATTTATGTGTATGTACCGCGACACCGAAGTGCTGTAATTGCATCTAAAATATTGTAGTTATTACGCCTATGTACTTTGAGCCATATAGAAATAATCACTGTTAGCCATTTATGCAGAAAAGTAAGGTATGGAATTTAAAAATTTCAAGACACATGAGAGGCTTAAGTGTTTCAAGTGCAATTCGAAGTTTCAAGTGCAACTCGTCTGATTGTATGTGTCGCGTTTTGATTACAGGTTGCAGCGTACTCGCTGAGCCAACGAAATGAATCCTGGTCACCTGGGTGTCCCAACGTTTGTGCCTTCTCAGAAGCGCTCAAGCTAGCCCGTCATACAGTAAAAAAGCCGTCGCTGGCCCAACGCGGTTCTTGAATTTTCGTTCAAGAGTGCCAATGCGAAAAATCCTAGCATCGAGTACTATCGATGCATCAAATGCTTTCATCTCAGCAAACACACGGTGACAGGGGAAGAATGCCCAGTAGGGCACATCACGCTTAACAACGGAGTTATGGTGTCGGATCCTGATAATCCCATGACTCCGCACAGCTGCAGCCCAGACAAGGACTCGGATGCGGTCTCAGTGCTTGCAAAGCGATTCATGTACAAAGTCTGCACGGATGTACGCATGCAGCCGCAAAAGACCCCGTGAGGCGTTCGACGAAGCGGTGGCGTCCGTCCAGGAAAGGTTTCATGAGTACGGAGATGAAGTCCAGGATGGTATACAAGCCAGCATGAACAGTGCACATGGATTCACGTCCAAGAGGCGAGCCCTCTCACGCAATCGCCATCACAACAGACTAAAGGGCAACGCATTGGACGCTATTCTCCCGAAGCTTCGCGTCACCAACGACTCAAAGGAGTTCTTGCAACTGGAAGTCAAGACAGAAGGGAGGTGGCTCCTGTTTTAATGGTGAAAAAGACCTGGAAGTGCTTCTCAATTTCGAATTCATTCTGGGGGACGGCAATTTTAAATATAACCCCAGTGAATTTCACAGTCCAGGGCAATTTTACACTCTACATGCCAATGTTAAAGGGGAAGCGCATCCCATCGTTTACGCTCTGATGCAGTCATGCGACGTTCAGGCCTAGGTTGTTTTCGGCACCTTAAAGACTTCACTTGAGACCAAGTTCGGGGGAGTCGGTGGCCTCTCAACCTCCACCACGTGGCACTTGTATTACGAGTCCGCAGCTATCCAGGCTGTGATGAACGTCTTCAAGACCACCGCCGGATTCCCGAGGGTAAAAAAATTTCTTAAGTATTGTTTAGTGTAAGTCAACGACTTAAGTATGGCGTTTTTATCTATGAAAGATAAATGAAGCCAAAGGTGGCAAAGAACTATATCTAAGATTCAGTTACGCGCCTGTTGCAACTGTGACCACACATATATGGGCTCCAATAGATGTTTTCGCTCTTTTTACTCCCAGGTACGTGGCTGCGCATTTCACTTTGCGAAAGCCATTAATACCAAGCGCGACGAACTGGGGCTCAGGGCTCTTTGCCGTGACGACCCTGAAGTGAACAAATGGTTCGTCAGAATTCGTCACCTGCCTTTCGCTCTGGACCACTGCCACCTGCTGTTTTCAAGTGACTTTCTTGCAGCGAAACCAAATCAACCCCAGCTGAATGCCGCTCGCCTGGATCATTTCGTCCGGTGCTCCAGGAACTTCTGGCTGTCCCATAGCATTTTCAAAGAGATTTGGGGACAGTTTGGAAATCGGGGACCAGGACGACGAACGTAGTTGAGGGGTGACACAACGGCCTGCATAAATTCAAGTTGCCATCCCGACCTGACTGAATTTATTGAATTCCTTCAGGTGGCGCAGCATGCCACACAGAATCGAATTCAAGCTCTTCTGCTTGACCCGCTCGCTGTGGCAAGACCTACATCAAGCTCCGTCTCGGCAAGAAACGAGAGGCTTCACGCAGAAATGGATGCGTTTACGGCCTCATTCACTTTCGGTAATTCTGCCACCTACCAAGACGTCTGCAATTACGTGGACAGACTCGCGAGCATGGGTGCGCTCCCAGCGACTACTTCACAGATTTTTAGCAGTCATTTAGTGACGCATGATGTGGGTAAATGTGTCATGCTTTCCGCTGATCAAGTTGTCCTTTTTTGAAGACGTCGAGAAAGGTGCCGAAAGCGGAAACATTCTCCGTAACGTTTGTGTCTGAACAGTTGCTCTGGTGTGTACCAATCTCTTATTGTTATATGTGATTACATTTTATTCTTGAAGCCTAATTACTGTCATAGCCTTTTTTTGTTTTTGCCACAAAATCTATTATTAAAGCAATAACCTACTTAAAACATGCTTCTAAAATAAATATACTTTTTTTTTTGTAGCTAAGGCTCCGCGAAGATCTACGTCTTTTTTCTTCATACCTTTTAGCAGTTCTAGATGTTTCGCAAAATTAGCAAAAGTATTTGAGAGATGAAAAAAAAAAAAAAAAAAAAAAGAGACATAAAATTGTTTGGTCCTGCTGACACGTGACGACGGTGGTAGACTTTTCGATGACCCGGGGTTGTCACGTTTAATTGAAAGCGCAACAACGGCGATACTTTACATCAGAGCAAGAACAGCCCTCGGATCTTTTAGTTCCCAGTCCCCCATATCGAATCTTCTTTCCCACCCTGTCGCGGGACATTAAAGAAAAGAAAAAGCACTTCTGCGTTTGACAAAAAAAAAAAAAGAAACACTTGAATTGCGTTTATCTGGCCTTTAGAATAACAGATATCATAATTATGCTTCAATGCGACGCGCCGGAGAGCCATAAGAGCAATTTCAAAATAGGGCTGAAGCCCCGCCTCCCTAGCCTTGGGCAGCCAAAAGATCCGTCGATGACGTCACGTACAGCGACTGTCTTTCGCGTTTTCTCGCGTTTAACAATACTTGCGCAGCAAATGGTTTGAGTATTCGGGTTCACGGGGTAAAAATACACTAGAATTCACTTCTAACTCATTTTTTTCAAGAAGCTCCTAGCTTCCCTTCAAAGATTCTCGCCTCCTCGCCCTCTGGGGCGGCCAATCAAACATTTTAAAGTCTATCGGAGTCGCGGGATGTCCACCGTTCAAGTGTCGACTGGGGCCGTCCAACACGCTCATTAGTACGGATTATATTTGCAACGGACACAGGGTGACACGCCCGTAACTTCGGCAGTACAAACGGCCGCAGCCTTCTTGGCGCCACGCCTAGTCCATTCAAGGAAAATATTTCAGAACTTCGTAGTTTCGCTTTGCCGCCCTATATTCCGTTCACCCAAAACTTGAGACTCCGGTGGAAGCTACGTCCTACGCCACTCTTTCGCCAGGTCATCACATCACGCTCCCGCTCATACCAACGCAGAGAGCCGGGTCAGGTGATAAGAGGTAGGCGGCTGATTGGTCCGGCGGGCACGTAGCTCCCACTGCAGTCTCAGCCGCCGTTTCAGCCAAGCACCCAGCCAAGGTGCCTCGGCAAAGGCCGAAAAGGGTTGGTAGAGGAGGCACCGGGGAGCAACGACACCGAAATTCCTCCGACAACCCCAAAAAGCAGACCCCGGCGTGAGGAAGCTATGTACTCGCAAGACGCGCGTAAGCCGGCGAAGGCCACACGCATCCCTCACCAAAACGAACAATGGCCAGCCGTTCTTCAAATAGGACGGCCCCCATAAGAATAAACAAGTTAAATACAAGCACAATTATTTATAAGCCGTTAGGCAATTCAAAATTGTGTTATCTTAACAGCGAAGTTTAACCAACCTGAATCCGCCTGAGCAACCAGCATTCTTTTAAAGAAATTTTAAGATCTACCAGTTCGAAATACGTAAACAATGCGAAACGCATTACTGAAGTCAGTAATGCGTTTCGTATTTCTGATTTCTGCGAAGTAAGAAATACGTGGCGGACAAGACGAATATTTATCGAAAAATAATGTCCAACTGAGACGGAATGTCCAACCAGTCTGAATATCCAACAAGAGGGAAGATCCAACCAGGCCAGAATGTCCACCGTGACTGAACATCCATCGAGACAGAATATCCAATTGAGACTGAATGTCCAAGGAGTCTGAATGTCCAACGACACGAAAGATCCAACCAGGCGTGAATGTCCAATGTGTCGGAATATACAACGAGCCTGAATATCCACTGGTGAATCTTTCGTCTCGTTGGATCTTTTGTTTCGTTGGATATTCAGAGCCTGAATATCCAACGGGCATTTTTCCACGGTCACCGTGTGCTTGCTTAGATGAAAGCATTTGATGCATCGATAGTACTTGATGCTAGGATATTTTGGATTGGCACTCTTGAACGAAAATTTAAGAACTGCGTTGGGGCAGCGACGGCTTTTGTACTGTATGGCTGGCTTGCTTGAGCGCTTCTGATAAGGCACAAACGTTGGGACACCCAGGCGGCCACGATTCATTTCGTTGGCTCAGCGAGTGCGCTTCAACCTGTAATCAAAACGCGACACATAATATCAGGCGAGTTGCACTTAAAACTTCGAATTGCACTTGAGACACTTGAGCCTCTCATGTGTCTTAAAATTTTCAAATTCCAAGACCTTAATTTTCTGCATAAATGGCTAACAGGGATAATTTGTATATAGCTCAAAGTACATAGGCGTAATAACCACAATATTTTAGATGCAATTACAGCACTTCGGTGTCGCGGTACACACAGATAAATAATCGACCGGTAAAAACAACACTCACCGTATTTGCTTTTCAGCTATTCGGAGAAGACGAAGCTCAGGGTTCTGAGAGAGGGAGGTGGTGAAATTGCAGTCCTTTCTTGTTTCCTGTATTTTTAGGTTTTACTCCAGGTATGTTTAGTGCACCACACTGTAAACCGAGAGGTTGTTTGTGGGCACGAGAAAAATAAAACAATTTATTATTATTATTATTATTTATGTATATGGCCATGTGGAATGTCGACGCGGAACGAGCATTGTTTGTAAGTGGATGGTTTAGTTTGTCTGCAGTCTAAGGTTTGAACCCACTCAGGTTGTGTTGTACCATTTATATATCGAACCAAGAACAAGGGACAATTTTCCTAAGATAACGTAATAGGGCAGGCGATCTGGTTAAAGTTAAACATTTCTAAAACCCATGATGGAGGCTACAAAAAAGAAACAAACACAAGACGAGACGTCTTGTGGTTGTCCGCTCTTTGTAGCTTCCTTCTTGGGTTTTAGAAAAGTTGAACCTCTCTAACCTGGCAAGTGATTTGAGGTCACTAGAATACAAAATAACTTAGGTCCAAAAGCGGAAAGCGGGTCACATTGGACATGTATGTGTAGAAGATAAAGTTTCGAAGACATATTTGTTGTATACACCTACTTTTTTTTTCGGAGCGATCGGTCGCTTTTGCTTTTAGACTCCGTGTTGAACCCTGTTTAGGAAGTTCACCATGCTTCGCTGCGTTGAAGACTCTTTTTTTTTTCTCGCATCCCTTTGGTTTCTGTCTGCGACGGGTTTCCTTTTTTTTTCTTATTAAAATACTTTCTGGGGTGCATTTGTCTGCTAAGCTTCGGTGTTGACTTTGGTTGCTTTTGTCATTTTTAATTTTTATTATTTATTTATTTCAAGCTTGCGGCGCCTGTATCAGGTAGTATCGTAGAGGGCGAACACATATTAAACAAAAACCTTTCCGCATTTGTGTCACAAACAATTTCCCTAGGCGAAGTACTCCATTCCCTCATGGTCTAAAAAAAAAAAAAACCTTTCCCCTATTTTGGTCTTGGAGATCATGCATCTTATGTGATCTTTACTTGTTAAATATAATGTGGAGCATTCCACACGCCCTTTGACATAGGATACAAAACCGTGCAATGAACGAAAAGGTCCTAGCTTATCATTATTTATTTGGGAGCAGTATGCTCAATAAATTACAGGAATTAAATAAACATGACACATTGGATATCCAGCCTCAGTGGACATTCAGACCTGGTTGGATATTCCGTCTCGTTGGATATTCAGTCGCAGTGGGCATTCAGGCCTGGTTGGATCTTCCGTCTCGATGAATATTCAGTCACGGTGGACATTCAGGCCTAATTGGACCTTCCGTCTCGTTGGACAGTCGGACTCGTTGGACATTCCGTCTCAATTAGACATTTCGTCTCGATGGATATTCCGTCTCGCCTGTCACGTGACCAATTGGATCTTTCGACTTGTTGGATCTTCTGTCTCGATGGATATTCAGGCCGCAAGCCTCATTCGCTCCGCGCTTGCGGCCTGAATATCCATCGAGACAGAAGATCCAACAAGTCGAAAGATCCAATTGGTCACGTGACAGGCGAGACGGAATATCTATCGAGTCGAAATGTCCAATTGAGACGGAATGTCCAACGAGTCCGAATGTCCAACGAGACGGAAGATCCAACCAAGCCTCAATGTCTACCGTGACTGAATATCCATCGAGATGGAAGATCCAACCAAGCCTGAATGTCCACCGCGACTGAATATTCAACGAGACAGAATATCCAACCAGGTCTGAACCTCCACTGAGGCTGGATATCCAATGTGTTATGTTTATTCCATTCTTGTAATTTATCGAGCATACTGCTACAAAATAAGTTATGGTAAGCCAGGACTTTTTTTTTTTTTATTGCACGTTTTTGTATCCTATGCGAAAGGGTTTTTGGAATGCTCCGAATTCTATTTAACAACGTAAAGATCACATAAAATACGTGATCTCTGCGCCAGGAAGGGGTAAGGAAAGAGCTATTATTATTATTATTATTATTATTTGTTAGACCACCAAGGGATGAAATGCGCTGCCCAGTGAAATTGTTTGTGCCGCAAATGCGGAGAGGTGTTTTTTAATGTTTGCTCGCCCTCTGCGATAATGAATGATAAAGGCGCCACAGGCTCAAAATAAATAAATAATAAAGATTAAAAATAACCTCTCTTCCGCCACGTCATCACACTCCTGCTCATACCCACGCAGAGAGCCGGGTCAGGCGATAAGAGGGAGGCGGCTGATTGGTCCGGCGGGCGCGTAGATCCCACTGCAATCGCAGGCGCCGTCTCAGCCAAGCATCCAGCCAAGGTGCCTCGACAAAGGCCGAAAAGGGTTGGTAGAGGAGGCACCAGGGAACAACGACACCCGAAATCCTCCGACAACCCCAAAAAGCAGACCCCGGCAGGAGGAAGCAATGTACTCCCCCAGACACGCGTAAGCCGGCGATGGCCACCACGCATCCCTCTCCAAAACGAACAATCGCCAGCGGTTCCTTCAAATAGGATGGTCTACATAAGAATAAACAAGTTAAATTCAAGCACAATTATTTATAAGCCGTTAGGCAATTTCAAAATTGTGTCAATCTTAACAGTTAAATTTTACCAACCTGAATCCGCCTGAGCAAGGAGCATTTTTTTTAAAAGAAATTTGAAGATCTACCAGCTCGAAATACGTAAACAATACGAAACGCATTGCTCACATCAGGTATCCACTTTGTTACGTGGCGGGAGAGACGAATATCCATCGAAAAATAATGTCCAACTGAGACGGAATGTCCAACGAGTCTGAATATCCAACAAGACGGAAGATCCAACCAGACCGGAATGTCCACCGTGACTGAACATCCATCGAGACGGAATATCCAATTGAGACTGAATGTCCAACGAGACTAAAGATCCAACCAGGCCTGAATGTTTACCGTGACTGAACATCCATCGAGCCTGAATATCCACTAGTGGATCTTTCGTCTCGCTGGATCTTTTGACTCGTTGGATATTCAGGCTCTGAATCTTCGCTCCGCCCTCCGAGGGGAAGGCCTAGAGGGATGCGATTCGCCTCGAGGGAATTGCATCCTTTCCGGAACCGTCATCGCAAAGCACAAGCCTTAGCTTATAAGTTTTTTTTTTTTTGTGCCTCAAAACCACCGAAACCTTTATATGAAACACTTAAGTGAAAAAAAAAAAAAAAAAAGAAATCATGCGCACATTTTATAACACCATGCATACATCCACAGATACAAACTTATAGATAAATGTTGTATGCCTCCGGATTGATGTTCTAGCTGACTCGGATGGATGTCCTGACTCGATGGACGTTTTGACTCTATGGATGTTTCAACTCGGATGGATGTGGTGACGCGTTGGATGTTTTGACTCTTGTGTAACGCGACTTAATAAATGTTTTGACTTGTTGGATGTTATGACCATTGGATGTTTTGACCATAAGCTTGGGGGCTTGGGGGGGGGGGGGGGGGGGGTATTCTAAGAAGTGTGAGCTTTGTTCGAACGCGGAGTGACCACGTAAGGTCATGGTGTGTCATAAGTGTTTACAAAAGTGGCCGCAAAGTTTGTAGAATAAATAGAAAAGAGACAAGGATTTTTGTTTTATTTACAAAAGAAAAACTGCAGCGCCGAAATTCCGGCATTACAGCAGGTACAGCTCATGGATTAATACGCTCAATAAAGAACTAAAAAACAGAACACTTGAATATACAGCCTCGGCTGACAAGAAAGAGAATACATAAACGTTAAAAATAAATAACAACATTAAAAATCAAGACCATTTTCTGAGGTAATGATCCCTCGTCGCCATTAAGAAAAAAAAAAAAAAGACTCGTGTAACAGGTTCCACTGAGCGAATCTGGCGGGAAAACTGAAACTCCTTATTATCTTCTACACAAAATTTCCCTTATCTTCCTGGAATGATCCGCACGGTTCGAAATATAGTTAGGTAATTCTATGTATTTGCTTTTATCCATACCTGTGAAATCACTAAAAATTGGGAGAAAGTACCTCAATCGAAAATCTTGGCGTCTTAACAATAAAGTTTCCCAACCAAGTACATTTCTAATCTCTGTAACGCTAATGTTTCTACTATAATTTCCTGGTACCGATCTCGCCCGCACGGTTTTAAAGTTTCTCTAACTTATCTGCAATGTACCTTTGATGCGGGTCCCACAAAACTCATGCGTAAACCAGTGTTGGTCTAACCCAGTGGTTCTCGGCCATTGATGTTTCGCGGACCCCTTGTGGATCGGCGGGGATGATGGAGGACCCCGTTTCTGATGATGAGAAGGGAAATGTATAGTTATGATAATGATCTAATAAATAGACATAACTAAGGGCTTGTGTGATGTAGACTTCTCTCATTGACATGCAGACGTGAAATCTCAACCGGAAATTGTAACCTTTCTTCTTAATCTGAAAAGGTAAATTTTTATTGCCAGGCTTGACTGATGAGGTAGGGCTGCGCGGACCCCTATTTGAGACCACTGGTCTAATCAAACATCAGTAGGCTGTCTCCCTTAGTTTCTGTGGATCACCGCATAAATTTCGAATAAGAAAATTTATGGTTCGATCGGGTGACATGAACATTAAAAAAGTGTGCTTGACAAGGTAATCTCCACATATTTAATATCAGTGTTATTACTTAATTTATGATCGTAAATAAAATAGCATGATGAGACAGGGTTACGTTTCCTCCCAAAAATGACTTGCACACACTTATCCCCATTCAAGCCTAATTCCTAAATCCTGCACCATGTGTTGGTTGGCGACGACATTGGCTTCAAATGTGTATTTAAGAAGTTTAGTGAATAAACACATTAGCTGAGTTTGAGACGTCGTCCGACTGACTTATTTCCCTGTCTCTTCTACTTTTGGTTGTTTTAAGGTTTTTTTATACCTCTCCTACTTTTGGTTGTTTTAAGGTTTTTTCACACCTAGTTCGAGATGTTTTAACATAATGGTAAACTTACACCAGCTCGGCTGTGCACTCACTGTGTCTTCGTGAATAGTTTGATCGCTGACCTAAATTTGAGATTAACAGGTCAACCTCTTCCCCTTGTCTTCTAAGGCAGCGGTGACGAACGCTGTTGTCAAGGGACATTCATCGATTCTCTCTCCTTATTTTGTGCGATATAGAGCTCAAATATACGCCGTATGGATTACCTTCGCAACATGGTATGTGCACTTTGTTATTAGTATGCCATTTTTATTCCGAAACGACGGTACGTCAACACTGTCGAGCTAGAACAGTTCGTGGGAGCTACGCAATGCCGGTCAAACCTTTCTTTACCGAGTGTCACGACTGCATCGAGTTGCAATCGTAAAATATCGGTCCCGAAGCGCTTACCAAAACGCGTTCCAACATCGCGAATGCCGCACTTTGACCAAACCCGCGCATCCGCTCCGAGCGCGAACAGCAATTTACGTAGCTCTTGCTGACGCTCGCGTATAGTTCAAACGTTGGCTCGCTCCTGCATCTCCGAGGATATGAAAAACGCGCGGCGATTTGTCGATAACTACGCAGTTTTGCAAGCTACCGGCACGGGTCGTCTTCTTTTAGCAACGATAACAGTTGTGCTGACTTCGTAGTGATTGAGTTCGTAGCAGTCGACGAAGACATTATCCGTGGTTATCCTGGCCTCGGCATTCAAGCCCGTTTAAATCGTGTTAGCGTTGACATCTCACTGCCCGGACACGAACCCCAGACAAGCGTTGGCGGAAAGGCCGCCTGCGTTTGTTAATCAAAATCCACGTGCTCCAAACTGCTCCGAACCATGCCGAGCTCTCCGATTGGTTGTTCGTGCTGCTGAAGACGCCATCGCCATAGCAACAGCCCGCCCTCGCGGGATCGGGAGCTTGTGGTACACCGGAAGTTCTAGTTTCTCGGAACAATAACGTCGCTTTCCTCCTCTCACTTAAGGACAGACGTACACTTCGCGCTTTTTCCTTTTGCCCGACTCCTTCTTTCCTGTATCCTCTCCATTTTTTTACCTTACCCCAACTTGACTTCCCTTGTAGCTTTGGAAAGGGGGAGCGCTAAGAAAATAATCTCCTTTGCAAACCAAGGTTATAGGTCGGCCTTTAGGAACGCGCGTTCGTGAATACAGATTTATTCTCCTCTTACAATGTTCTTAACTTACGAACTTAGCTAAGTTGTCGTAACCTAAGGAGCTCGTCGTGAATCTGGCCTCTGTTTCCGCGTGTTTTCAATAAATATTCGTTGGTAGCAACGTATATTCGTTGGTAGCAACGTTTCAAGAGGGATTTAACAATTCCATTTTCAGATGTGCATAATTCCGCGTTTGAAGGGGTGTTCTCAGATCGGTCGATTGATGTCTGTATGCAGCACAAGATGCGCACTCAGTTGCACGGCAAACACAGTGGCCGCTCATATGACGTCAGTGCAAGCCATGTATAAGTTATGGCATGTTTAACTTAAAATGTCAATTTGTTGCAAACAGGTTTAATGATCTTTTTGAGGACGTCGACCATAGACAGGGGTTCGTACCGTTGAGAATGTCAGTTTAGCAAGTTCAGGGTTTTTTATGTATACTCCAGTTCATTTCATGGTTACGAAAGCAAATTAACATTCAATTTCTGATGCCGATCTGGGTATCTGTGTGGATTCGTACCCGTTCAACGTGACACTCCGTTACACCAGAACTTGGCAAAGGGCGAAAGTTACGGCACGCGAGCCAATATGGGGCGTCGAAGCGAGGCACGTGCAACGTATCGTGGGGGCACGGGCGGCGGAAAAAAGCTCACCGGAGAGAAGCTCATCGCAAAATCGGCAGATGCGAAGAAAAGCTCACCGAACCTTGAGTAGATGCGGAGAAAAGATCACCGAAATCCTTATTTTTTCATGGCCTAGCGGATCTTGCGTCACAAGTGGAAATTTAACAGAATTAGAATTCGTCGCTTCATTAAAAAAATGTCCTCGTTTTCGTACTATTCTTGAAGTTTATGGACATATTCCCCAGAAATTAGTAAACACCCGTTCTATGTATTAATCACGCCGCTAGTAAAAAATCAGAACATGGGACACCCTTAAAGAGGACAAGAATTTTATTAGCTTGACAGTGTGCGGTCAGTAGCTCTGTGAAGGCAATTTATTTATTCTTTTTTTTTTTTTTTTGCAAGCTAACATGAATAGCGAATAGCTTTGTGTGAAGCGTTTCAGCTCCGAAGATTGTGTGGTGCCTGATGAATGAATAGGTGTTTGTTGATGGAATCAATTTCGGCTGCGCTGTTTTTTTTCTTTATTCTTTATCCATGAAAAACCCGCAGCGCCTATACAGGCATTATTGCAGGGGGCACAATGCATTAAAAGAGAGGTCCACAGTCTCGCGGCACACCACTTCCGCCGGTAATGAATTCTATTCTGCGATGGTTCGTGCAAAAAAAGAGTCTTTCATAATGTTTGTCCTAGAGAAATACGGTTGAACCTTAAAACAATGGTCCGTACGAGCAGAACGGTAAGATGGTGAATGCAGAAACTTTGCAGCACAAATTCCTGTTTGGTTGTGATAAATCGAGTAAAACAATTTGAGACGCAGCCTTTTACGACGTTCATTTAAATGCATCCATCCCAGTTCCTTTTTAATTTCAGTTGTGCTACCGAAACGATCGTATATTCCCAGGACAAACCGAGCAGCAACAGATTGAATACGTTCTATAGCACTGATACGAACGTGGTAAGACGGATCCCACACATGACAGGCATACTCTAATAACGGTCCAACATACGAAAGCAGCTTTGTCCTGTCGTGCTTTTCTTCACTCCGTCTTTGTCGTTTGAGCTGCTTTCATCATGTATAACGTTTACCAACTCGTCCCATTCGCTACCTTAGTAAAGAAGACTGGTTCTTATATAGGCCACGAGTAACAACATAAAAAAAGATGTTTGCTTTCTACTTCTAATTTCAGTGTGAACGGTGACAGTTTGCAACTCTGGAGGTCATCGGTGTTCTGCCATAGAAGGGCACTATCACAGGCAACGTGTGGGAAAACCATCATGAAAAGGTAGAAAACGTGCATCTCTGCGGAATAAAGAAATCTCGATGTCCTACTGACCGTAATATCCTGTTTTCATATGTCAAGAAAAAGGCTCGAGGAGCATTTCAGGCACCGCGTTGTTGCGCATACAGTTTCGGATTTTCGGCATTTCCAGTTTTGCATTTTAGTTTGATGGGAACAGCGCAAAAAAGACGTAGGACTAGGACGAAGAAACACACAGACAGGCTTTCTTCGTCCTGGTTCTAAGTCTTTTTTGCGCTGTTTCCACCAAACAGGATGTACAACCAACTAGCCCCATTGTGGTATTTTTAGGTTTTAGGCAAACCTAATTAAATGTTGAACTTTTAATGCGAAAGCATTAACTGTCTCATGAAGCGAGCTGACGTCATCAGTTTGAAGCGCGAAAATGGCTCCTAGTTTCCGCGATCGCCTTCGGTTCCATTGACTGGCGCGCGTCGACGGGGCTCCCATTGCCCGCTGCGCCATGGCCTCCGAGACCCCGAAGCGGCAGACGACAAAGGGAGCCGACGAGCGCCTTGCATGCTTTCGCATTGACAACTCATAAGAACTGCTTAGGTGTACCTCGAGCTTTTTTTTTTTTTTTTTTTTTTTTTTTGTCTTCCAAGTTTATAAAGTCTTGAGTTAAGCTTTTGTTGCTTACAGAGTAAAGCCCAGAAAACCATCGCCTGCAATTATTTAGTTGGGAGAGATATCCAATACGATTCACAAATAGTAAAAAAAAGACATTTTTTTTTTTTTACAAGATTGAGCAGTTTTAATGGTAAAGAATTGACGTTGTTACACATGATCGTCAGACAGCCTCGCTATGAAAAGAAAAAAAAAATCGGTGCGCTTTTCTTTGCATCTGCCCAAGGGACGGTGAGCCTTTCTTCGCATCCGCCGGTTTTGCGGTGACCTTTCCTCCGATGAGCTTCTCTCCGGGATTATGGGAGCACAGTTTTTCCGCAGAGAGCTGCCATTCATCGCTTTGATTGGCTCGAGGGGAGACCGAGCATTCGTTCTTTGTCAGTGTATGATAAAACGAAGATTTTTTTTCTCAATTGTTTTAATTATATTTACCAAATTGGACTATAATAAATGAACCACCTATGCCACCTTAGCGAAAGGTTTCATTGCATTCCGTTGATTCATCTTTCTAGTCAAACTCAATGTGGAACAGAGTGCAGTAAATAAAATAATTTCGTTAGTAGCAAGAAGTTGTGAAAACAGAGGTTTCGAACCTAGATTCTTGAGCAAGGAACATAGTCATCTATAGTCGGATGTAACCTGAGAACAATCTTTTAGCTCCACCCAGAAGCGCATTGCGCCCATTTGAAGTGCCTCCGCCGTCGAGAAAGTAGTTCGCTAGCAACGTTGCTTTTTCTTCTTCCAGGAAACGTGCCTTAAACTACTACAGTATTTGTTTAATTCATTCAGGACATTTAAATAAGTTAGAATACGTTTTTGTCAACAAAATAGCTGTTGAGTAAGGAAGAAAGTTATGTCCAATGTACCGTCTTCCCAATTCATTTTCTGTCCAAGATACTGCCTAACATACCGTCTTCCAGCGCCTTCGATTGAGGGAAAGCGAAGCACTTATTGTTCCTGCAAATAATACATATTTAGTGATTTACTTAGTTTTGTGGGCTTTGCGCACGAAATGTGTGCCTTCATTTTGTTGGATGAATAGAAAACAAGAATAATTATACTTTTCGAGTTTCGACAAATCGGCACCCTCCCAAGTCATCGACACCACCACCGCGCCCCGCTCTCTTTGTCTTCCGTCATGGATCCCACTGAGGTGACATCGGAAAGCGATTCCCCGGATTCTTCTTGGACGAAACAGTCTGGTGCAGCCTTACCGGCGACACCAAAGCGGTTCTCCAAGAAGCACAAGCGAGGTCGGGTTTTGAACAGCGGCCAGCGGGAGCTGATTCTGAACGCTTACGTTCGGACGCGACATATCGAGCCAGACTTGACAGTCAACGAGGTCTGTAAAACTGTCAGCCGGTTGCTTGGCGTCGCGTTGCTTAGGCCAGCAGCCATGTTGAGCTTCATTTCTTCAAAAGGGTCGCGATTGGTCCACGGAATCGTGACGTCATGAAAACGATTGGCTGGCGTTTCTCGGCATAGGATTACATTTTCCTCTGAGAGGCATTTCCGTTTTTTTTCTTAGCTTGCAACCGACTATAGTAAGAGTAGTTTGTGTTGAGAAGGAGTTCGAGGACGACAGTCATCGTGTGCGTGAGCGGCGCCCTTGTCGCTGTCGTTCGCGAAAATACCCGCCTCAAAAGGAGTAAAAAAAATAATAAAAGAAACACCTTTTAGAATGACTTTTTATTCTGGTTTCTAGAGACTACAACCAAATTTAGCGCCCTCGACATCAGCTTTTTCCCATTTCTTTTTCTTTTTCAGTGAATGCGTGGTGGCTCCATCTTTTGGGGAGTTGGAAAGCAGGTTTTCAGTAGGTGCAAGCTTACTCGAAAGATGGCGCAAAGGGTCCACGATATTAACAATTCATTTAAAAACTGGTTACGTGGGACTGCTTTGCCAATGTGATTTCAGCATCAGCCGAGAAGATCGGCCAAGAACCAATCATGAGGCATAAACCGTGAACAGAAGATGCCACGACCCGCGTTTCTTGAACTCTAAGTGACTTCAGTTTAGAACTGCCCTTTCCTTGACACTGGGAAAGTATGGCATCGATTGGAACCTATGATTGGAACATGCCGTGGTCTTGGGAACTACGGCTGTACGGTGATCGGTCAGGCAACCGGTTTACCACTGGCACGACCAGTGGCGTCACAAGTGGGGGGGGGGGGGGGGGGGGGGGGGCGAACCACCCCGGGTGCAGGGCTCAGAGGGGTGTCGCGGCGGGCCAGTGACTTTAGGCCACGCGAGAGCGGAGGGGAGGGGGGGGGGGGGGGGGGGGGAGGGGAGCCGCTGACTTTTGTGACGCCACTGGGGACGGCCTACTGTAATCATGACCTGCCGGCAGAATGTCTCCCTATTGCTGATGACGAAAACGTTGTTTATTTCCGTGAAAAATGAATCAACACCGGTTCTCTTACTGACGATGAAATGTTCTGGTGCAACAACCTCGCGGACGCTCTCCTGTGACATAGCGAGTGTGATTCGAGCAGTCGACGCGCCAAGTAATATTAGGGGTGCTGCTCTTAGTTCGCTTCTTTGTCAGCTGATAGCTCTTCATCTATTAAAAAAACAATAAAAAAAGAACGTGCTTGACGTGTTTGATATTTTTTTATACTGTAGTTTGAACTAGTGTTGTTACAGCGTCTCTGATTCTTCTTTGTTGTATCTGTGGGGTCTACTATAGATATATTTGCTTTTCCGTCACAAAAGTGTGGGACGTGCTGTCATCTTAGCTGCGCATGCGCACGCTTTTGTGCTGCGTGGCACTGCACACGTTTGGGCTAATATGGAGCTTGCCCGATGTTTCTGTCCTGATTCGACAGTTGATGGCGAGTGTTGGCACGATACCGTGCGGACTAAATGAAACTCATTTTTTTTGGAGCGCAGCTCTTAGGCGCTTGTTCATGTGTTTTGCGCGTCGGCGTCGCCGTCGCAATCGGCGTAACCGGAGAATTAAGGGGGGGCACGCAGGAGGAGAAGGGGAGGGTACGGAAGAGGAAGGGAGGGTATGGAGAGGAGCAGGGGAGGGTGCGGAAGAGGGCGAGGGGAGGGAACGAACGAGGAGGAGGGGAGGGTACGGAACCTGCACCCCTCCTCCTCCGTACCCTCCCCCCTAGCTTTTTTTCACTTTAAGATGGAATGTGTTGGAAAAAGAGTTTGCAACATCGCGACTTCTGCTCAAAGAAATCTGACATTCCCATATCTTTTTTTTTTAATTGCCGGGCTCGGGCCGCCGAATTGGTGCAATTCGTTAATTTGTTTTCTTCATATATTTTAAGGGTGGATTATCAACTTAAAAGTTATCGCAGAGAAGTCCACCACGCATTGTGCGCAAATATTCTTTGGATTCGCAACACACTCACACACACACACACACACGCACACACACACGCACACACACACACTCACGCACACACACACGCACGCACACACACACACACAGTCACCGACTCACTATATATTGCCTTTGTCGATTGCGGAGGTGGTTTCGTACGCTTTCCGTCGAACGGCAAATAAGCAGGCATTTAATTGAAACGACTCTGGGAGTCAGCCACCGCCTCTTCCAGGTGGTTGTTTCAGGGAAGCGTGTTTATTGGTTTACAGAATGCAAAATGAAATTAACTTGGAACTATGTTTCGTTTCACCTTAACTCTAGACGCAGCCGACGCTACGAGCTAATAACTAATCAGCGCTAAAAGCGCACCATCATGATGTTCGTCATGTTTCTGTACGTGTTCTATAACCGCATATCCAGTCATAAGGGCCGCCCACACTAGCGAGAAAACGCGCGTGGCCCGCCGATCGCGGCAAGTAACAAAATGTCGCCGAAGCACAGTCAGCGCCACGAGCGCGTGCAGAGACACGCCCTTTATCTTCCCGCTTAACCGATTTATCGGCGCGCCGGGCGCGTTTTCTCGCTAGTGTGGGTGGCCCTATAGACAGGAAAGGCCCAGTGACTTGTTCTTTTGACGCTGCTTGATTGGGCCCATTTGCTCGTAGCATGGGCTGCGTCTGGAAGTCTGGACTCAGGCTGCAGCTAAATAGGACCATAAAAAAAAAAAAGCAGACTCACGGATCACAGTGGAATCAACGGGGTAAACGAAGTAGCCATTCATTGAAGTATCTATACTAAACGCGTGTGGATATGTTTTTAAGTTCTTGTCTGTTTACGGTAGGATGAGCTATTCCTTCCTCACTTTCTTGTCGTTGGGATGAAATGAAAATTACACCCTGTTTCCCATGGTAGGTGTTATACTGAGGTGAGCGCTGGATATTTTATGGTTATTGTGATCTGTTTCGAAGCATAAGCTGGACGTCGGTGGCCATTCACACGACCGAGGCCACTCTGAAAATAGCAATAATCTGCGTCAGCACTGCGGGCAGCTAACTCTAACTGCCAATGATCTGTTTCGAAGCATAAACTGGACGTCGGTGGACATTCACACGACCGAGGCCACTCTGAGAATAACAATAACGTGTGTCAGCACTGCCCTTTGCAGAGCCCTTTGAAGGCTGAGGTCTAAGGCTTGAACGAGATCCGATAGGTAGGTGGTCGCTTCCCACTGTCGGTGTGGACTCACCATACCCCTCGGCTTGGAAAGCCCCACGTTAACCCTCAGCTCTCAGGCCCGAGCCACCCGTACTCGTCATAATTTTGCACCAATAACGCCGATAACGAGTCCATCTTGTCCAGTCCAAAACCATTTCAAATTTGCCTGATTGCTCCTTATCCATATCCAGGTCGTGAACTTTAACCGCAGAGGGGCGTGAGATTCATTTTCTTTTTTTTTTGTTTAGAGTGCATTTTGTCTGGCAATGGGTATCTAAAAAAAATCCTTGCGATAGTGCATAAGTAATGCGACTCGGCAACAGGATTTTTGTGCGGTTCCACTCATTTAATCAAATGACATTTCCCCGGCAGTTTGTTTCATCGACGCTGCGACGTTTTATCAACAGATTGTTTCATCGACTCTCGCTCATCGACATATCTTGCTATGTTTCGTTGACAAAATTTTTGTTTGGTTAGGGGTGTGCTGGTTTGTTAGTGAGCAAGGGTACATGCACGGGGGCAGGACCACCCTTACACGCTGCTGCGAAGTGGCATGTGCGGGTGGGCTGGGTGGGTCCACATTTTTGTATTGAACTGCTGGAGACTGTCGCCGCAAAGCTTCGTAAACTGAATGGGTCGGATAGTTTAACGTGTGTCCCAGTGATAAACGCACAACAAAATGTTCCTACAGCGTGCAATTTGTGTGTCGATGAAACTTCACAGCACGGTGTGGCAGTATCGATGAAACAATCAGGGTCGATGAAACGAGAGTTGTAAAAAGTTGATGAAACGTGTCGATGGAACGACAGGGACCCTTCTTTCCGATGGTTTCATGGAGGCTCTGACAATGAGGACTGAAAAGTTGCCTCCAAGAAGCTCAATATGTTTTTTACACGAGTCTGTCCTTGCCAAGGTAGACAAGAAAGATGATGGCAGATTCTGAAGAGCTCGTTCGCGGCTGCGGCCTGGTATAACGCGGAGATAAACATAAATCAGAAATGTAATTAGGCGGTTTGAGCTGTTGCTCGATTCAAATATTGTTGATTTTATTGTTATGAAGACAAATCATTCTGCCACTTGCATTCAGACCAAGATCAGGATATCTGAGTATTCGGTATGTTTTCAATTCTTGATTTAAACAAATATTTCGGATATAAGAAAGCCACAATTCATAAAACGGGAAGCTGCCCTTGCAATCAATTTTTATTGACATACTTTTCATCTTTTACAAATTATTAAACCCATGCTGCGATCCAATATTGTGGACACATTTTCCGTCTAAAGTAAATTCGAAAAGTTGGTGCGTGTTTACCGGTAATACCTCAGACCGCGACGCGACGCGAGTGGAGGTACACGCGTCACGTACCCGGGTTTCGAAGCATAAACATACGACTGACAGGGCCTCTGAGAGCAAGCAGAATGTTGGGAAGCATTTGAGAGAAACAAAGATGCTTCCCTCAAATTCTCTGATATTCTTTCGAAAAGAAGACATCACCTTCTTAACGTCCAAAATAACATCAATTAAGTGTTTGTAACATACGCATCACTGCCTTTATCATTTGTATGCCTAATGTATGTAACAGCTCATTATTGCGAACGAGGGTGCACCCGCAAGTACAATCGCAGTCATAAATCACTGTGCAGCTGATTGCGATGCGAAAACTTGACAAGGACGCCACGCTGCACAGATAAATACATATTGCTTCGAAGGCGTCATTTCAGTAGACAGACTATTTATTAACGCCAGCAAAGATACGGTCGAAATCAAGTGAAGGCACTTACTGTGTTTGCGGTTCACTTATGCCCCTCCCGCACAGCCCACTACACTTATAAAGAAGCTGCCCTTGGTTGTCAAAGGTAGTTTCAAAGCGTCGCGGGGCCTTGGGACGTCGGCGACGTGCTATCTTTTTGTTCAGCTGGGTTCTCTTGAGGCAGCCCTTGTCTGTGGCTAGGTGGGGACCCCCGCAATTACGACACTTAGGCGTGGCGTTCGGGCAAGAGACGTCTCCGTCGTGTTTTTTCAGTCCGCAAATAGAACAGCGGGCGTTGTCGGTGTTGGGACAGCGCTCCTTAACGTGGCCCATCCGATGGCAGGTCGTGTAGACAGCTACTTTGGGTTTGTAGGGTAATACCCTCACCGTAAAAGAGCGGAGGCCGATGCGGTAGGGCAGGCGTGTGCTCTCGAAGGTAACCAAAGCAGTTCCGTTGTCACTCAGTGGGCGAGCATTAAGTATTCTGCATTTGCGGCAATGCAAGCTGGCCATGAGTTGTTCTTGGCTAAGGCCACCGGCGTTTTGTATTATGCCACGTATCTGGCCCTCTCCGGTTGCTTCATAGGCCTGAAAAGGAGCCTCCTTACCACAGATAGGAAGCGATTTGATTTTGAGGAAAGCATCCCTCACCGCGGTATTGTATACATCGAGTGCAAGTTGATTACTATGTGTTAACGATCGTGTCGTGAAATCGGGGGTCCTGGTGCCTTGTACGAGGGCCAGGGAGGTGCGTAAATGCGATGAAAGAGCCTCGTCGAGCTTGATGTAGGGCTCATCTAAGATTCTACAGGGTTGACATGGTCTGAGGATTACTGTTAGGCGTGACAGCCGCGGTGCGGGTGGCTGAGTCTGTGTGAGTGGCGTTGCGGCCATCAAGGGGTAGCGTTTTTTGCGGCTATAGGTGACTAGAGTATACCCATCTTCATCGTGGGAGGAGTCTTTGCCGTACATTCCCCGAGAGGAAGTTGTCTGTACCGAGCGAGCGGACGTCCTGGCTTGGGTGGACCGCTTTGAGGCTGTAGAGGCCTGAACTGTGCTACGCGCCCGTTTTTGCCCCTCGGGTGCAGTAGAAACAATGCAGGACGCAGGGAGAAGTTCGTCTGACTTGCCTTCGGATTGTTGAGCATTCTCAAGAGTCGCCAGTGGGGCAAACGGGTTGGAGTGTGACAGGAGGAGTAGGGGCGGCGGGAAGGCAAAGCCCATATTCCCTGCTAGGTCGAGCTCTGCCGGGCTGTCCTCATTGACTTCGAGAGCCGGGAAGTCCATGTCCTCGGGCGGCGGTGTGATGACGGGTGAATCGGGAGGCCTTGGGGAGTCCATGTAGTCGTCTAGGCCCCAGGCTGGAGGCCGGAGGCCCAGTAAATTGCTAAAAAAGGATCAAAGTGAGCGGAGCGGTGCGAATGTCTCGCTGTGCAAGCGCTCGTCGTCGTCGCGGGCGAACGTACTGAAGCGTCAAGCAACAACACCGATACGACCGTACCTCTAGTGCCCGGAAGCGCGGGAGACTTACGACGCCTACGGCTCATCGCCACTCCGACCTCAACAAGTTTCTATACAGGGCCCCGCACCTCTGCTCAGGGAACTACTACAACAGCTGCAGAGCGTAAACTCACGTTTGCAGACGCCGTTCGGATGGCCAACACCGACACTGCAACCCAGACTATTAATACGACACAAAGGAGAGATCCTAAACATGCTCAAAAATCGCGAACCCCGCGCATTCCGGAACCGGTGGCACAAGTCAGTGAGGAGACGCAGACAAAAACAGCTGTACGCATCTCAGCATCTACAACACCCAGCACACAAATCACCCTCGAGGCACAGCTCGAGCGCCGCATTGCTCAACTTGAACAACGCGTAATGGAGCACGTGCAAAAGACAATAGACCGGGCCATTGAGACTTGTGTCCGCACCCTAATGGAACGACTCATGCTCTCCAGTACGAGCCCATTCGGGGCGCCCATCACACAACCGGCTCCGGCCGCCTCTATGGTAACCTCATCAATTGCTATTAACCGCCAACATGGCCCAGCGCTCCAATAGCGCACTCGCCACCGGGCACCCACCCTGGGCTACAGTCGTGCAATGGAATTGTCGAACACTTCGAAAAAAAAAAAGGCTGACCTAGTAGCACAATTTCATTGTAACGGCACCACACAAGGACCATCCATACTCGCACTTCAAGAAGTAAATGGCCCAGTACTCAAACTCCGGGGTTACGAAGGGTACCCGTCTTATAGCGATCCCGGGCAGACCACATCCGTGGCTCTATACGTATTAAGAACGCTCGACCACGTCCAACTGGATACTGAACCCTGGAATACTAGCGCCACCACTACGGTAGGGTGTAGGGTCAAATTGACGACTGATCACACCGTTTTAATTTTTTCCTTGTACGCACGCCCGGAGTACAACCGCAACAAAGGGCACAAGCCTCTTATTGACCTCGGTTTTATACAGCATTTCCAAAGTCTCTATCCTCGCGATCAGGTAATCCTATGTGGAGACTTCAACGCAAGGCACACAGCATGGGGTTACGACAAATGCAGTCCTAGGGGGCGCAAAGTAATGGCTGATACCCAAAACTACCACCTTAGTTTGATCAACACCCCCGATGACCCCACACGGATTGGACAATCTATTCGCCAGGCGGACACGACCCCTGATCTGACTTGGGCATCACACCCGCGCAGCGTCACCTGGCACCTTCACGAAGACCTAATGGGAAGCGATCATTTCCCTATAGTGATCAAGATAAAAATCCGTCGCACTCTGGGATGCGCGGTAGGTGCACGCACAGCCACGAGACCATCGTTTTTGACGCACTGGGACAAATACCGAAAGCTGCTGGAGGAGACATCTCCCAGCGGCGATATCGCACACCTAACTGGTCAAATATTAGACGCCAAGCAACAAGCCACCCGTCGAATACAAGTCCCCTATGATCATCCGGACCCAGACAAACGCCTTCTAACGCTCTGGAATCGCAGGTTGCGCCTATTGGCCAAGTACCGCAAATTTGGGCGCAGACGCTCTATCAAACGCAAGTTGAGGATCACGCAACAGACAATAGAGGACTACACCACCGCCTTTGCATCTGAGAGATGGATGACCCTCTGTGAAGGCTTTAACGGGAATACGTCTACACCCCGAGTTTGGAGTATACTACGGTCCCTTCTTGGACAAACCAAGACCTACAATGGGGCCAGACGGGTGGCCTTTAAAGAAGCGATAACCCCACAGGAGCTAGCCGAACGGGCCGCTTCTGAATTCTTTCCCAGCACTTCTCAACCCATCGCTACCACCTATGAAAGGGACGACCCCGTGGAGGACTTTGAATCCTACAATCAACCATTCACCCTTTTTGAGCTTAATCACGCTCTTAACACTGCCAACACACACAGTGCACCTGGGGCAGATCAAGTCACCACGACACAACTGAGAAACCTCCCAGATACCTACAAACAAGCTCTGTTGGAGGAAATCAACAGGATCTGGGATGAAGGAAAGCTTCCACCCACATGGCGTTTCTCTCTGGTGAAACCAATTCCCAAACCGGGGAAACCACCACATAACCTGGCCAACCTCCGACCTATATCGCTGACATCCTGACTATGTAAAACGATGGAGAGGATGGTCAATACGCGCCTTACATGGTACTTGGAAAATAATGGCATTCTCGCCCCAACGCAAATAGGGTTCAGAGCGGGGTTGTCCACACAGGACGCGCTTCTTCAACTTCTTCAACCGAGAGCTGTCGTTGGGGTTGACATTAAAAAGGCATTTGACGGGGTCCCGCACAACACAATCATGTCCCAAACCAGAACTGCCGGCCTAAAAGGAAGACTATATAACTTCATTGCCGCGTTTTTGGAAAGGTCGCTGTTTTCAAGTGCAGGTAGACCAAGCCACTAGTGCCACGCGAGCCAACAAAGTAGGGGTACCGCAGGGGTCAGTTATCTCACCGACTCTCTTCAACTTGGCGATGCACACCCTCCCACACCATCTTGATGCAGTGCCTGGACTAGGTCATACAATATATGCCGATGACATCACGCTTTGGGCAACAGACGGGTCCATCGGCCAGCAGGAAGACATACTCCAAAATGCCCTAAACATTATCTACAGTTTTGCAACCGAAATTGGCCTCAGCACATCCCCAGAGAAGACTGTATACTTAGTCATACACGGCGGCCGTGGTACTCCCTCCAAGAGAGCCGAGAAGAACATGTACAACCTCTCTATCGGAGACCAACCCATCACCAGGAAATCTGCCATTCGCATCCTGGGCATGTACCTCGACGAAAATTGCACAGCCAACACATGGTTCCAGAAAACGACTGGATCAGTAAAAAAGATCCTACACGTCCTTCGACGAATCTCAACACGCACCCGTGGTGTCCGCGAACACGAGATGAGGCAATTCGTGCAGGCATTTGTCGTCTCACGGCTCCTGTATGGTCTTCCCTATCATCCAGTCAATTGGACTCAGATGCTAGCTCTAGAAAGACTTATCAAAGAGGCCCGAAGACTGATTACTGGCCTTCCCAGGTACACACGCCTAGACGCGCTCAAGAGTTGCGGGGGCATTAATGATCTCAGCGAACTCGTATCCGCGCACTACAACATCCAGGAGGCACGGCTTCGCACAACACCAGCCGGCCGGTCTATCCTTGCAAACCTAGGCTACGCCGTGCACGATCTGCCCGAACTCCCACAACAGACCCCGCCGTGGGAACACATTGTCCTCACCGACGGGACTCCTCTACCTCAGCCGATACAGAGCACCGGCAGGCGCCTCCCTCTCAAGAGACGGCACTTAAAGTACATTCGCTCGCTTGACGATTGCACCCACGTGATCTACGTCGATGCATCCCTGTCAGCTGATCACAAATGCGCTGTCTATGCCACGGCGTGGTACAATTGTAACACAGAAGCACAGGCACGATACCTGCACACAACGGCTACGCCCCCGCTCAGCACCCAAGCTGAGCTTCAAGCCATCACGGACTATGCGCGCGACGCACTTCTTACGGCAAAGGAAGACGCACCAGTCACGCCCATCATTTATACTGACTCGCAAGCGGCACACCACATATGCTCGGACACCAAATATACCGGACCTACCTTACACGAGCTCAAGGTGGCCGTCTTATCTCTGAGAGCGTCCGGCCATCAATTCATCATACGATGGGTCCCTGCCCACTGTGGCATACCCGGTAATGAGAAAGCCCACAGACTAGCGCGCGCACACCTCCTCTCCGCGCTGGCCAAGGGACCCTCCTCTTGCTCATTTCTAGGCAACCCCTCAAAGGAAATTGCCAACCCTTGGCACGACTTGCGCTCTACCAAAGCCCAGCGAGCCACCTACCTCTCCATGGCCGCTAACCCGCTATCCATCCCTAAGATTCCCTCCCAACATTTCTCTCGTAGGGAAGCCGTCATGATTCGGCAAATTCAGACAGGGACCCTACTGACACCGCATCTCTTACAGCGGTTTCGCGGAAACGACGGGGCGGGACCTTCCACAGCCTCTGGCATCTGCAAGAACTGCAATTCTAAGGCAGACCTGGTCCATCTCATGTGGTCTTGCCCTTTGTATAATATTCCACGACAACAGGCTTTGGACCTCATCACAAACGCCCCAGTACCCGCATCCCTGAACGCCTGGGCATGTCCAGACACCACCATATCCCCCAAGCATGCTCTGGAGCTCTGGGAGGCACTACTCACCTTCATAAAAGACCCAACTGCGCCTCCAGTGGGGGACCGGCTCCTTCCGGCTACAGCCAACAGGATACGGCCTCCCCCTCCCTCGTCGACGAAGGCCTTGAAGCCATGAAGTGTTGCCCTCCTCCTCCTCTCCTCTTCCTTGGCCCCGCTTCCTAATCCCTTATCCTCCTTCTAACTGACCTCCGCAGTGCGCTCCGCGCAATATAAGGTCAATAAACGTGTTTTCAATCAATCAATCTTATAAAGAAGAGTTTGGTGACCGCTGCATTTTAACGTCGCTCCACGGAAACCACTGCGAAGAAAAGCCTATGCCGTCACGATGTTGAGGCGCAACCTGAGGCAGAGAAGCAGACGGCATTCGACGTATGTACGATGCTAGGCCTTACTCCCGCATCAAAATTTTCGATGGCAATGCTATTGCTGGATTCTCACGCAGTCGCCCAGAACCTATTGCGAATAAAAGTGGACGCGGTTACGACTTAGCGACGTATGCTCAGGTAAGTGAAAAACCGCATTAAAAAACAGAATAATTGCTGCAAGATACTGGAGTCGTGGAAAATCTGCCCGGCAGCCATGTTGAAAATATTTATATGCCAGAACAAGATTGGTTCGGGCAGGTCGTGACGTGACGGAAACAACGGGACGCGATTGGTGCGCGAAGGGTTACAAGATTCCCTTTGAGGGGCATTTGCCGCTACCTTCTTGGCTTGTAAACGACTATAGATAGCCCATTAGCAGTGCTGGGAGCCGGCGCCACTGATCACCACTATAGGGGGCTGGATGGTGCATTTAGCAGACAGGTATGAAGCCATTGGAAGTAAGCGGCTTGTCCCGGAAGCGAGCGCTTGACAGGCTTTTCAACTCTTCCGAGTGCTGGTTCAAACTGCGCTCAGTGTGCTGGGTTTTTTCTTGTCACCCCAAGAGAGCCTACTTGTTGCGAAGTAACAGCGCATGCGGACCAGAGAAGTCTCCTGGGAAGTTATTCGATGCCTTATTCTCAGGATTTTATTCAAAACGGGAGTATTAAAACATAATCAAAGGCACAAAAAAGCAAGGACCTTGCTTTTTTTTGCAACTGAAGGCAGCCCAGCACATGCCCGACTTCCGGGACAAGCATTGACTTCCGGTGGCTTCACTTGCGCCAGGCTCGGAGAGCAGCTATGCGCCATCCAGCCCCAGTGGTCGCAGCCGACGCCACAAGCTAATGGGACAAATCAAACAGTGACAAAAACAAAGTCACTGGGCCTTTTCTGTTTATGATTGGTTCAGCGATAATAGAACATCTGTAGAAACATGCCGAACACCACGATGGTGCGTTTTTGATACTGTCTCGTTGGTACCATCCGCTCATAGCGTCGGATCCGTCTAGACTTTAAGGTGAAACGTAGTGACGAAATCCCGCGAGGGCCGATTGTGAGTAGGGTCTGTAAGGTGAGGACCAGATAACATCGCCGCGCTTTGCATGCTTTCGATTGATACGCAGGTACCTTAAACAAAAACACCTTTACTCGTCGCGCAGTCATAGAGTGTCGAAACGCTGCGGCCGCGGCCTGTACTAAATGCGCGCATTGTCACACTGTTTTGTGGACAAGTCAGGATTACTGTTGGTCATGGTCGATGGCCTGTGTGCCATGAATTGCCATTGGTTAAGAGATTTGCAGTCCTGACCAGATTACAAAAAAAAAACGCAAACAATTTCTAAAAGAAAAAAAAAACTAATGGAAATGTGAAGGGCATTCGAGAACGTCTACTACAGAGTGAAAAAAAAACAACAACAACAACAACAAAAGCACGCTATTTTACAGAAATAAAATGAACCAGATTTATTTTATTTATATCATATTATACTGATTCAAATTGCTGTGCTAGAAAATAATGATTCTGTTGTTCAATATGTTGATCGAATTGCCCGATCGCTGATGACAATTCAGAAGAAAGGATTACTGTTAATGTAGTGTATAGTATAACGAAAAACTTTTTGTTTCTGTAACCACCGTCATACTGGACCACAATCAGTTTGATATTTTAGTTCGTTAGCAAGCTTTATTTTATTTTGCTTTGTTGTTCCGTTTGACTGTAATGGGACATAACTTTTTTCTAGTTCTCGTTTCTTTCTTTTGCGTTTTGACTGTGCTGAAATAGAACGTCACGTAGCCAATGAACGAAATGATAGACATTAAGCTCAATGCTACGATCTGCTCAGAAAAGCACTTCCGTTTGATCCTGTTCGGCCTTATTTTAACATACAAAACAAATGTACACAGAAAGCATCAAATGGTTGACAAACTGCAAATAAATAATGAAAGACGTTTACAAATCTTCGTAATGTGAAATTAAAGCTTAGTTCATGAGCAGAAGAAGGGGAGGGTATGCCCCTTCTCCTACTCCTCCATACCCTCTTCTCCTCCCCCGCCCCTCCTCCTCTTCTTTCCTCGTCCTCCTCCAGCTAAATTCAGCTGGAAAATTGACGCCAGGTAACCTCAAACACAAAATGAATTTCCCTGCTAAATTTAGCGGGGAAAGTGACGTCACATGACTTAAAGTCACCTCACCTGTGAACAAATTCAGTTTCTCCGCTCGATTTAGCGGGAAAAATGTATGATACGTGACCTCAACCGCAATTCAATTAACCGTTAAATTTAGCGGGGAATCGGATTTCTGTTGCGGTCACGTGACGTGAATTCCCCGCTAAATTTAGCGGGAATTGATTTGGTGTTGAGGTCACGTGACGTCAAGTTTCCTGCTAAATTTAGCGCGGTTACGCCGACGCCGATGGCGATTCCGCGAAACACAGAAACGGGCGCCTAAGAGCTGCGCTCTAAATTATTTTCAGGGTTATTTTTGCAAAAGGGGTTTGATTTAAATCATCATAGTGGAACTGCCCGATTTAGATCACAATTTCAATCATATCGATTTTCATTCTCCACTCTTGTCTACAATAAAGTAGTGCGATGTTGGTGTTTTGCCGTCCGCGCTCAATACTTTGAGTTCGAAACCTTCAAACGTTGCTGTTAGGATCTAGAAAGTTATGGGCCTCATTCTCTGCTATCGAAAAGACGTACAAGGACCGCTAATACCCTAGTTACACTAGCGCTTCAGTTGACTTAGTCGCGATCGGCCGGAGTTACAAGGCGGCGCAAACTTTCATTAGGCCGGTAACGATCATTGAGTTCAACTGAGCTGGGCTAGCTCAGTTATACTATACTCTATTTCACCTTATGATGTACCGCAGGAAAGGCTATAAGCGCGAGCTCCTTCCTCTGGGAAGTTCTCGGCGGCACAAGCTCTCGTGCATTGAGGGCAACTGCGCTCACGCTTTTAATTGGGTTGTGTGTGTGTTTATACAGCCTAGAACTTGGTCTGCCTCACAGGGGCGACGAGTCTCCCAGCTGTAGATGAGCAATTTAGTCAGTGCGGTACAGCCGCTAGCCTGGGGTCTTTAACGTGCACCACGCAGTAGTGATACACGACCGCACGCCGGTACGATGCTCATCCAGATCGCTTTTAACCTTCGATGCGGTACAACGTAAGGTGAAACGGTGTATAACCGATGGGGGTTCGCCCCAATGAGGAGTTCATAGCGTTGGCAACTGACAATATTAGAGCTCATGGCGGCGTCCGCCTCATCGCCGCCCATGGTCAGCGCCAGCAAAGCAGTTATTATTGCGGAAGAGTGGAGGAGGTATCTAGAATTTAATGTAGCAACAAATATTGTCGGAAGAGAAATGATTGGGGGCCAGAGCTGCCGTTAGAATGATCAAGGCTCGTCCCAAAAGCTAAAGTTCGGCGAGGGACGCCTTTTTTGAAGGTCGATACGGAGCAGAGTCATAGTAGTTTGACGTCTGTGATGTCATGTCCGGTTTTCGTTGAAATAAATTTAGTTTGTTACCTTGACGTCTTCACTTCGCGCACTCCTCCGGAGCATGCTCCCAGCTCGTCTCTCCGTTGTCTTCGTAGATTTGACAGGGAACGGCGCAGGCAGAGAACGGCGCAGCGCGAAGCCCTATAGCGACGAAGAAACCTGCTTCGAAAGTACTTGAAAAATCTCGACAATGGATTTCTGGAAAAGGACGATATGCTTGAGCGTATGGAGCGTAAGCTCTTAACCATAGGGGTTTCTTTCAAGACTGTGTCTTCCAAACACAACAGAGAGGACACTTGGAAAGAAAATCCAGGTACGCATTATTTAAAATACATTTTGTATTACGGAACGCACGCCCAGCTACGTGTCAACACTTTTTATGTTATATCATATCAACAATCTTTGGATCGCTAGGCTTTGAGAAACGTGGTTTTGTTTTCGTGCATTACTCTATCAGGTAAACTCCTGCGCGAGCGCCGGCCGTTAAAAAATCATATTCTTGACACCGCCAGACAGAAGTCTGTAATGTCATTGTAGGATTTACCTGATTTGTTTGTCTTGTATGCCATTGTTGTAAAATTACTGGTCTAAGCAAGTTGCGTGGGAGGCCAGCGTGAGCTTATGCTCATTGCGTCGACCTCTCACCGAGCACTAGATAAATGCACGGTCTTTCTTGAATACAACATTCCAGACTGAAAAAAAAATATTATGTTGCAAACAAGTGCTCTATATATGCGCCTCGAAGATTACACCGTTAGAGACGCATTGATTGAAAATTTTTAATCATTGCGGGCCGACTATTCTTCTCTTTGGAGAAAGGTGCCGTGCCGATTCGTCTAGACGAGCCGTTCAGAGTTATCTCGAAAGTGCACGAAGGATGTCTTTTTGGCGAAGACAGGTACAAGACTCAAGAAAAAGGGGAAACTTCATTGGTCAGTATTATCGTTGAAATGCATGTATTTTAAGAATTGTCAGTCACGTCCCTTGTGTCCAATATTCTTAACTTTAAAGATGTACATTTTCACTGATGTTGCGGAGGAAATAGCAATATTCTTATATATTGTCAAATTAGCTAACCAATATTGGCACGAAGGACATTTAGTGAAGCGACGAAAACTGAACCAAACTAGACGTTTAAGGGGTTTAACTTGCGCCCCCCCCCCCTAAAAAAAAAAAAAAGGAAACAAAGGATAACACTAGAGCGTCGCGAGCGTCGAGGTCGGCGAAACAGCAGAATCGAACGCTTGGGCGAGACTGACTCCGGCTCGCCACGCGGAGCCCTTTACGTATACGCGTGGTCTACTGGAACATTCGGCGTAGAACGTTCGGCACGTAGAACATTCGGAACTCGATCAGATGATAATGTTCTTGAACGTACGAGAGAGCCAAGTGGAAATAGTATATAGAATAACATTCCACTCACTGGAATCAAGCCTAGACTTTCCGCGCAACAGTCAAGCGCTGTAACTATTCGGCCACGCTCGCGCTCACTCGGCGACCGCGCGTGGCATTACTCTCCCCTTAAAAAAGAGCATCGTTTCTATCACGGTGGTCTCGATGACTTGACGGGAACTGGATAAAGAAAACAAGTCAAGATAATAGTAAACAATAATGTAAAACACAGTACTATCGAGCGTAGTACAAAAACGAAGTTCACAGTCCTATCGATCGTCGTACTGCTTGAGGCGCACGGCGTGGACGATTTCTGGTCGTGGAGGGCGGCGTGTTGAAGTCCGTGTTCCGTCGGGCATCACCTTGTAGTTCAGATCCCCGAGTCGACGAAGCACTTTGTAGGGTCCGAATTAGCGCTTCAGGAGTTTCTCGCTTAGACCGCGTCGTCGTATCAGGGTCCAAATCCACACACGGTCTCCGGGTTTGAAGCGAACGTCGATCCGGCGAAGGTTGTACCGGGTGGCTTTGACACGTTGTTGATCTTGAATGCGAAGTCGGGCGAGCTGGCGAACTTCTTTGGCTCGTTGAGCAACCACCTTCGCGTCGGGGCTCCCATTGTCAGCTGGTTTGTGGGTTAGCATTGCGTCGAGCATGGTCGTTAATTTTCTGCCATGCATCAGCTGAAATGGGGTTACTCCTGTGGTCTCTTGCACCGCAGTGTTGTAAGCAAACATGACGTAGGGTAACACCTCGTCCCAACTCTTGTGCTCTACGTCGACATACATGGAGATAATGTCTGCGATAGTTTTGTTTAGCCGTTCTGTTAGCCCATTTGTCTGCGTATGGTACGCAGTGGTTCGACGGCGGCCGGTGCCACTGAGACGAAGGATTTCTTGCGTCAGCTGGGCCATGATCGATGATTCACGGTCTGTAATGAGGACTTCGGGATGCGCCGTGCCGGTGGACAATGGACTCGATGAAAAACTTGGCGACTTCAACAGCCGTACCTAATGGAAGGGCTTTCGTCTCGGCGTACCGTGTGAAATAATCTGTGGCGGCGATTATCCACCGGTTTCCCGACGTCGACGGCGGGAAAGGGCCAAGTAAATCCATTCCTATCTGCTGGAACGGCGTGGACGGGGGAGAAATCAGATGCAGAAGACCTGACGGCTCCGTCGGCGGTTTCTTGCGTCGCTGACACTTGTGGCATGATCGAGTGAAGAGGTAAACGGTCTTCGGTAGTCTCGGCTAGTAGTAGTACTTTTCTCGAATCCTGGCGAGCGTCCTGCTGTAACCAAGGTGTTCAGCCGTAGCTTCGTCATGACATCTTTGGAAGATTTCTTCTCGAAGACTATAAAGGCTCATTCACACTGCCCTATTTTCTTGCGTTAAGTTACGTTACGTATAAGTCACGGAAACATTGGTGTTTCGAATGTCGCGTGTCATGCTTTCTCCTTGTAGTGGTAGCCTCGCTCAATATGAAGCACAGAGGTCCCGGTGACTTCAACGTAATAGTTTGTAACGTAAATTAACGTAAAAAAATGGGGCAGTGTGAATGAGCCTTAAGGAATAACCAACAGCCATGTTGTGTTGCTGTTGACGAAGTTCTCTTTGTACAGCATCCCTTGCCGTAGGGAGAACGTAGGCAGGATTCGTAGTAATGCTCGGGGAACCTCACTCGCTTGTCCCTGTAGGTGTTCGATGGGGGCCCGCAATTCAGGGTCGTCTTGTTGGTGTGCTGCCATGTCACTGACATCCAGAGTGCCGAGGAAACACTCATCGTCGTCGTCTTTGATGCAGGCAGAACCGGCCTCGACTGGGCCCTTGACAGGCAGTCGGGGTCATTGTGCTTCCGGCCGGACTTGTACACCACGTTCATGTCGAACTCCTGCAGTCGTAGGCTTCACTGGGCGAGGCGTCCGGAGGGGTCCTTCAGAGTCGCGAGCCAGTAGAGTGAGTGGTGGTCCGTGACCACGCGAAAAGGACTTCCATACAAATATGGGCGGAACTTTGTTATTGCCCAGACGACAGCAAGGCACTCCTTTTCAGTCGTTGAGTAGTTCTTCTCAGCTTTACACAGCGTCCGACTCGCGCATGCGATGACTCGCTCCGCCCCGTCTTGCATTTGGACTAGTACCGCGCCAAGTCCGGTGTTACTGGCGTCCGTGTGGATCTCTGCTTCAGCGAACTGGCCGAAATGGCCAAGAATCGGGGCGTCTGGAGTCTTCGTTTGAGCTCATCGCTGGTGTTCTTCTGTCCATTCAAACTTTACGGCGTCTTTCGTGATGTGCGTCAGCGGTGCGGACAGCTTGGCGAAGTCCCGAACAGACCGTGTTTAGTAGGCACAGAGTCCGAGGAATCTTTTCACGGCCCTCTTGTCAGACGGCGGCGTAAATGCAGCTACGTGGTGGGTCTTCTCGGGGTCAGGGAGAACACATTTGTTGTTCACGACGTGGCCAAGGAACTTTGGTTCACCATAGGCAAACCGACACTTTGTTGGCTTGAGTGACAGGCCGGCAGCCTTGATGGCTTGAAGTACGGCTCAAAGTCGTCTCAGGTGTTCGTCGAAATTCCGTGAAAATATCACGACATCGTCCAGGTAAACGAGGCAGCTATGCCATTTCGGACCTGCCAGCATGGTGTCCATGACACGCTGGAAGGTGGCTGGTGCGGTACAAAGTCCGAACGGCATCACTTTGAATTCGTACAGTTCGTCGGGAGTGACGAAGGCAGTTTTCTTCCGATCGCGTTCGTCGACTTCAATCTCCCAGTAACCACTCTTCAGGTCCATTGACAAAAAATATCGGGAGTGGCGCAGTCAGTCTAACGTATCGTCGATGCGGGGGAGCGGATAGACGTCCTTTTCATCACAGTGTTCAGTCGACGATAGTCCACGCAGAACCTCAAGGTTCCGTCCTTCTTCTTTACAAGGATGACTGGGAACGCCCACGGACTTTTGAGGGTTGAATGATGTCGTCGTGGAGCATTTTCTGGACTTGATCTTGAATCACCTCCCTTTCGTTTAAGGAGACTTGATGCGTTGACTGGAGACAGGGAGTGCGTCGTCGTCGGTAATAATGCGATGTTTCGTCATTGGTGTTTGGCGAACTTTCGACGACGTGGCAAAACAGTCTCTGTATTCGGCGAGGGAATCAACCAGTTACCGACGCTTAGGATCTGGGGAGCTTGGGGTCGATGTCGAGCTGCGGCGGCGACGTGCTCTTCTGCTGTGACGACGGGGTTTCCTCGGAGATTGCGGTGACCACGGCTGGCGCCTGAAGTTCCTCGACGTGGCCCACGGTGGTACCCTTCGCTAGGTGCTGTGGCTCCTCTCGAAGGTTTGTAACGAGATCCGTTGTGCGTCCTTCTTGGAGATCCGTTACGCCTCGTGCGACGCCAATTCCTTTTTCAAGGAGAAGTTGGACGCTGCCTTCCGGAAGAGCTTCACCGTGCATGGCTGCGTTGGTATGGCGGTGACGAAAACACTTGACCGCGGCGGCAGGTTCACATGGTCGGCGATAACTCGGATCGCGGTTGACGTCGTTTTGGTCTCCACCGGCGGCAGGACAGGCTTTTGCAGCGTCAACTGGTTTGCCCCGAGGTCGATGACGGCGCCATACTCGCAGAGGAAGGCCATTCCGAGGATAACGTCCCTCACAAAATTCTGCAAAACGAGGAACTTCGCAGGGCACGTCTCACCGTGGATCTCGACGCGAGCAGTGCATCTCCCGACTGGTGTAATGAGGTGTCCTCCGGCGGTTCGTATTTGAGCTCCATCGCATGGCGTCATGACTTTTTGAAGGCTGCGAGAGAGCCTCCCACTCAAGACTGAGTAGTCTGCTCCGGTGTCCACGAGTGCAGATCGTGGCCGTCGATAATTACGTTTAGGTTGTTGGACGCTGATGCAGGGGGCGTCGTTGTGATGCGTAGCGCCGGGAGAGTGGGAGCGCTCCGGTCGTTCTTGGAGGTTCTTTACGTCGTCCGTCCACGGCAACTTCCCCTCCGGGAGTTGCCGCGCTTAGTTTTCCCGGCGGAAAATGGGACACAGGCTGTCACGGCGCGACCGATGGAAAGGCGATGCGGAACGTCGGGGGGATGGAGACCGTGAACCTCGTGGTGCTGTCGGCGCTGGTGACGGAGGGCGACGGAAGTTTTCCTCGATGGCACCAGGGCGTTTGCCGTATCTTGGGCGGGAGTCGTTCGACGCAAAACCTCGTAGGCCCATTTGTCGGTACGGGCACCTGCGGTACGCGTGATCCGCATCGCCGCAGTGATAACACAGCGGTCGTCGATCGGCCGTGCGCCACCCATCCGTCTTCCTAGGCTCTGGTTGTTCGGTGCGGACGAGCTGGGGCTGCCCTTCCCGACGTCGGGAAGTCTGCGGCGCTGGTGGGTCACATCGAGGCGGCATTGAATACTGCCGGGACGCTGGCGCCGGTCTCCGGGCTACAGCGGCGTAGGTCAGAGAGGGGTCCTCTGGTGCGGCTACGCTGGTAAGAGCCTCAGGTTGGAATGCCCGCTGAACTTCCTCGCGGACAACTTCAGATATTGACAGCGAAGCAGGCTTGTGGGCAGCAGGCAGGAACTTCTTGATTTCCTCCCGGATGACACCCCGGATGATCTGGCGGACGTCCGGGATGTTGCAGCTGGACGGCGAGAGGGCAGCGAAGTCGGAAAGTCTCTGGTAGTGTGAGGCCCGGGCTTGAAGGGCACGTTCGATATTGGTGGCCTCAGTGATGAAACCTTCGACGGTGGTAGGCGGGCTCCGCACAAGGACTCCGAGGATGTTTTCTTTCACGCCCCGCATTAGAACCGTCAGCTTCTTTTTTTAAGGGGCGTCAGGACCCGCGCGGCTGCTCAGTCGAAGAACATCTTCGACAAAGCTAACGATTCTCTGGTTAGGGCCCTGAACCCTCACTTGAAGAAGGTCCTCGGCGCGTTCTCTCCGGTGTTGGTTGGTGAATGTTCTTCGTAACTCAGCCTTGAGTTGCTCCCAGGAGGTGATCAATGCTTTGTGGTTCTTGAACCAGTTCCGCGCGGTTACCCCCAAGGCGAAGTAAACATTCCGAAAGCACTGTTCCGGGGTCCACCCGTTATGGCGAGTCACTCGTTTGTACTGTTGGACCCAGTCGTCGATGTTTTGATGGCTTTCGCCGTGGAAAGAGCCGGTGTTCTAGAAGTGACGGGCAGGTAGACGACGGAAGGGGCAGTTGGGTTCTGCTGGGACATCGTCGTCGTCATGGTTTTCGAGTTCTCGTGTAAAAGTCCCAATTCCCGGGGTAGGTTTTGGGTGCGGCGACTTGATCGGGTCTTGGTCTAATCTTCTGTGAATGTAGCCTTCTGGGGCTGAGCACCTCACTTGTCCGGGATGTCTTCGGAGGGGAAACGCTTTACGGGCATGGAAGGCGATACCCCGCACCTCGACCAAAATGTCACGAATGACAAATAATGAGGCGAAGAATAACTGAAGAAACTAAATGTTTATTGGGGCGAACTTGTGCCCAAAACAGGAAGGAAACAGCAGATAACAACAGAGCGTCGCGAGCGTCGAAGTTGGCGTAACAGTAGGGTCGAGCCCTGGGGCGACACTGACTGCGGCTCGCCACACGGAGCCCCTTTTGTACATGCGTGGGCTTCTGGAACAATCGGCGTAGAAGGTTCTGCGTGTAGAACATTCGGACCTGGAACAAGCAACAGGGTTCTCGAATTTACCAGAAATCTAGATTGAAAGAATAAATAAAAGACGCGTCGCTCTCAGGAATCGAACCCTGGACTTCCGCACGAGAGTCAAGCGCGGGAACCGTTCGGCCACGCACGCGCTCGCTCGCCGACGCGCGTGGCATTATGGTAGCGTGATTATGCAATTAGTATTGTGTGATATGTTTTATTTCATTTGACGGTGATATGTAATTACAAAAGTTGCACCAACTTTGTCAGGTGTTAGTGAACCACCTATATATATATATGAAAATTACTTGTGATGGTTATTTTTAGTTCATATTCCATATTGTATTGAGTTGATGGGTGAAATAACCAGCGATCAAAATTGTAGTCTGCATTATTTGAGTTAAATTCCTCATTATTACATTCTATTGTTTTATTTTCTTCAAATAGCAGGAATCGTTGTTCTACTTTTCTTAATGTAATAGGAAGTGGAATAATATTACATAATATCGGAAGACTGATGTTACTTCTAGTACGGTATGCTCTTGATATATTTAATAATAGTATGAGTTCTATTATTGCTAATTTTCTAATTATGTGGGAATTCTTTGTTGTTTTCCTCCATGTGATTGCTCCACATACAATATATATTTCTATACATCTAAGATATAATTGCCACTGTTGTTTTTGATTAACACACCAGTTAGTTTCAGTAAATGATGATAATCGGGTTGTGTGTTTCATAAATTTTTATCTCATATATTCTGCATTGGGTAGAAAGGATATGTTTGGATCAAATATAACTCATAGTATACGCCTAGAAGCTACATATTTTAGACTAATATTATTAAATCGTATAGTTGGTGGGCGTGTCAGTGTTTGTCTTTTACCTGTAACAAAAATCATACGGTGGCATTTAGAGTGATTTAGTGTAAGTTTGTGTTCTTTGGACCATTAAGAAACTATTTTTAAACTTGTTCTCGCAGTGTCTTCTAGAGCTCTTCTAGTTGTACCAGAGATATTCAAAACTGTATCATCTGCACATGCTTGGATATTTACTGAAGAAGGGAAGTCTATGTTTAGCTGTATAGAAAGCATTCACGATTTTTCCACTGTCATAAACAATAGAGGACAGGTTGACGCCATATTCATCGATCTGTCAAAAGCCTTCGACAAGGGATCTCACCCAAAGCTATTGTTTAAGCTAGAATCTATACTAGGAGCAGGAAAAATTCTCAGGTGGATTCAGATCGCTACCAGTACGTAGCCCTTAATGCGCACTCATCATTCAAAGGCAAAGTTTCATCGGGAGTCGCACAGGGATCAGTACTGGCACCTTTTTTGTTCCTAATATACATAAATGACCTGGTCAAAGATGTGAACGTAAAAATTCGCCTCTTTGCTGATGATTGCATACTTTACTCACAAATAAATAACCCAAATGACCAGATTAACCTAAATAATGCGCTTCAACACATCATAAATTGGTGCCACGACTGGCAGATGGAAATAAATTCGAATAAAACTGTATTTATGACCATAACCAATAAAAGACAACACAACTCTTTTCCTTACCAGATAGGCAATAACCTCTTGGAACAAGTCGGTGAATACAAATACCTCGGCCTCAATATAAGTCAAAATTTACGTTGGGACTCACATATTCACTCCACAACTAATAAAGCTCTAAACAAACTTGAGTTTCCTTAAACGAGTCTTAAAATTTGCATCTCCTGCCACTGAATTACTAGCCTACAAAACTTTAGTACGTCCTATGCTCGAGTACGCCAACGTCGTCTGGTTTCCCCACACAGTCTCCGGCATCAATAAGATAGAAAGAGTTCAGAGAATGGCCGCGAGGTTTATTTGCAATAAGTATAGTAGGCACATCTCTCCCTCTGAACTTTGCAGGCAACTGGGTCTCTCCTCTTTAGAAAAAAGAGCAAAAACAGCTAGACTTAAATTTCTATACGAATTAGCCAACGATCATTTCAACCTACCAAAAGAAAATTATCTTATCCATACAAGCAAACGATTAACACGGTACAACCATGGCAAGCTTTACGAGGAAGACGTCGCTCATAATAACTGCTTTAAATTCTCTTTTTTTCCCCGAACCATTAACGAATGGAACCACCTGCCTCAAAACGTTGTTTATTCCTCTTCTATTGAAATCTTCCTCGATTACGTAGATGCCCACTTTTCATCATAAACTAATATTTTATGCTGTTTTTAAAAGTGCAGTGTATCTATTGTATTGAAGTTGTTTACTAATTTTTCATTCGCGACTTCTATATTTGCTTTGAATATTTACCTGCAAATTGTGTGTTGAATATTATTTTTCTGCTTGTAATATCTCAAACTGTACCACCCTACAACAACCCCGAATGGGGTTAGTAGTATTGGAAATAAATAAATAAAATAAATATATTACATAAAAGCGAAATTTGGGGGAGCCTTGATGGCATCCCAGTTGTACAGATTATCTTATTTCACCTGCATGACAGTAGTATGTTATTGATCTATTCGGGGAAAAAAAAAAGAATTTAGTAAGTTAGGTAAGTTTGATGGGGACTTGTTTTCTATTAAACAATTTAAAACAAAATGACACCAACCGAATCGAATGCGCTTTGCAAGTCTAAGAAGATTAAAACTGAATGTTTATTGCAGGCTTTATATTTTCAAGGTGCAGGCAGAGTAACTTACCGAAGGCTGCACTTTGAGTTCCTGTAAAGGAACCCAAGTGGCCTGTCTGTTTTCCACGTGCCGCCACGCCGCTATTCGTCGAGATCGATCACGCGAGGAACAAAGGATTCGGCGCCGTGCAGGAAAGTAGACGTTGTACGCGCCAGGCGTATGTTCCCCTGCTTTTGCCTCCTCCTCGCCGTTTCCTCTTTTCCATGCGCAGCGGCGCGCGCGGCGCCGCAATTCGCCGAATTCGGTCACGGGACCGGCCGCAATCGACGGAGCA